>NC_083479.1:17843477-17873477 GCF_030014155.1 Tachysurus vachellii
CACACACACAGACACACACTCGCATACCCACACTCATATGCACACTTATTGACACACCCATACACACACACTCTCTCACACACACACATACACACACACTCACTTATTCACACACACATACACACACACACACACTCATTCACATACCCACACTTATATGCACACTTGTTGACACACACATGTACACACGCTCTCTTTCACACACACACACACACACACACACACACTCATTCACGTACCCACACTTATATGCACACTCATTCATGCACCCATACTCCATACACACACTCTCATATACACATAGACACACTCATACACACATAGACACACTCATACATACATACGTTCATTCACATACCCACACTTATACGCACAATCATTCATGCACACATACACACATAGACACACTCATACACACACTTGTTGACATCCTCATTCACACCCTCGTTTACACACACACACACATATACACAATAATTCATACGATCATTTAAACCATTAAGATTAACACAGACATTAACCAAAGCGCAGACTCAAACCCAGGACCCTGAAGTTGTGACTTAACAAAACTATACTAGCTATAGACGATTTTACACCAAACAATCTTCACTTTGGCTTTGAAGATTGTTCAGTGTGAAAGATTTGATGCCAGTTTTGGCCAAACGGTGAAAATGATATTTAACCCTGATAAGTATATAATATAATAATATTTAAATCTCCTTTTAAGGTGTGTCTCAGTGGCTAGTTGTAAGAATACATCCTAATATAACAAATCTTCCAAACAAATTTCCTCCATTCTTTCTCTCACTGTTTATGTTGTCTTTACTCCAAAAACAGCACTTGCCCACACACCACGGGGAACGATACGATTCTGGCAGTATACGATCCGGAGGGGCTGCTACGATGTTTGTGTGAAGCAGCAGTGGATTAGAACTGAACAAATACACCATTTTTCATGACATATTTAGACAATATATCAATATACAAACAGAATTTGACCTTTATTGGGGATTTCTATGGAGTGTGAAAGCTGCCTGCTGTTCAGTTTGACTGGTGTTGGAGTAAATGAGAGCGGTGTATGTTCTGTGCAGGGTTTGGGTGGGCCCTAGGTGGGCTACAGGTATGCCCTGGGTGGGCTCTGGGTGGGCTACAGGTGTGCCCTGGGTGGGCTTTGGGTGGGCTACAGGTATGCCCTGGGTGGGCTTTGGGTGGGCTACAGGTATGCCCTGGGTGGGCTTTGTGTGGGCTACAGGTGTGCCCTGGGTGGGCTACAGGTGTGCCCTGGGTGGGCCCTGGGTGGGCTACAGGTGTGCCCTGGGTGGGCCCTGGGTGGGCTACAGGTGGGCTCTGGGTGGGCTGTAGGTAGATGGTGCCTCCTTCTATAGCCTGTATGGGAGCATGAGGTGCTATATTTCATGCGGAGTTTGTACAGTATGTAGTTTAGCATGGCATAGCTGTAGGAAGCCTTTGTAACCTTAAAAATGTGTTTTTAAATGAGTATTTTATTAATAAAGGATTCCGACTCAATCCATTTTGATTCTAGCTTCTAACAATGCAAACTGCAAACAGCAAAAAAGTGCAGCAGGGTGAATACTTTTGCATGGAAGTATAACTTTGTCAGAAACTCAACACGTATAGATTAGTGACATGTCAGAGTTGATGAGCTTATTATCAGAGGATGCATTTGTTTTGCAGATTTTGTTTTATTTATTTATTTGTTTGTTTATGTTTTTTTTAGCTGGCATTAGTAGACTGTGGAAGTGATGAGAAGTGTGTCGCCGATTTAAAGCTCCAAGCTACACCGAACATCACCAGGTAACAATTTTACTGCAGAGAAAAACATCATAGACAGTAACAGGTCCATGTTTTAGACCAAAACGTTTGTTAAGAGGATCAAACGTGGCCATAGATGGACCTCATTATCATCTTATGAGTCATGTGACCCATAAACATTATATATATATATATATATATATATATATATTTATCTCATCTCATCTCATCTCATCTCATTTTCTACCGCTTATCCGAACTACCTCGGGTCACGGGGAGCCTGTGCCTATCTCAGGCGTCATCGGGCATCAAGGCAGGATACACCCTGGACGGAGTGTCAACCCATCGCAGGGCAATATTTATTTATTTATTTATTTATTTATTTACTTGTTTATTTATTTATTTATTTATTTATTAATGTTGGAGAGATTGTTCACACAAACCTATGAAATATATGGAATAAATGGTGCATTATATGCGCTATTATATATTATTATACTATTATTATAATAGCATAATCATATAATTATATAATTTGCTTTAAGCAAGTCAAGCCTCAAACTTCTTGCTTCCGTTTGCCCTCTAGTGGTCACAAGCAGACACAGTCATTTGGCAGATACCTTTATCCAGAGAAACTTACATTTTATTTTATTTTTATACAACTGAGCAATTCAGGGTTGAGGGCCTTGAGCAGGGGCCTGGTGCCGGTGGTGGCAGCTCAGTGGACTTAGGATTTGAGCTCACAACCTTCCAATCAGTGGTCCAATGTCTTAACCTCTAAACTCCCCACCCCCCAGTTGTTGTTAGCATGTTCTATACAAGCTTCAGGGGTTTCTCCAGATTCTTCGGTTTCCTTCTCCAGTCCAACGTCATGCGTTGATTGGGATCTCTATGTGTGTGAGTGTGTGATGTGGGTTGGCACTTTTGTGCCCAGTGTCCAGCAGATGGATGGATGGATGGATGGATGGATGGATGGATGGATAGGTGGAGTTTTCATTCTAGCCAAATCACTCAGCACTTTAGTGTTCTCTAATGTTTGTTTCTTTTTTTCGTTCATCCCAGCATTGTGATTAAGGAATACCAGGAGAAGTTCCATGTCAGCATTAACATCAGGAACAGTGGAGACAACGCATACAACACCAAGGTCACACTCAGCACCACGGAAAACATCAACTACGTCACAGTCGAGGTCAGTTAGTGTAAAAACTCACAGATATGTGATAAATTAAAGGAAAAACTGACAGCATGTTGTAGTAAGATGTTCAGGCCACCAAAAACTGCCTTTGACTCTATTCTTTGGATACTGTTTACTGGAAATGTTCCAGTGTAATAAGAACCTGGAGCTCAAGTGTCATGGCGTTGTAGAATCTGAGGTGAGCAGTGAATTAGTCCTGGTGATTCAACACACTTGTACTATTTTCCTTTAATTTGTCACTCGTCTGTACTGTGTATCGTTGCAAACCTCTTGGATCAGTATCTCTTTGTATTTAGTATCTTTCTATGTAACGTTTATTATCGCTGTTACGCCACTTTATTTTCCCTTAGCCTAAAGATAAAGACTGCGACTTGAATCACACCAAAGCCGTGTGTGCAGTTGGATACCCGTTCCTAAAATCCAACGCACAGGTAAGATTTACACTGGCAATGTTTAACAACAGCTTTACATCCTGACTACTAAAGAATCCAGTATTTAAAGGTGCATCTCAGTCAGCTTCCTAGCTCCTGGATCAGTATATTATGTACATGAGTTGGGACTCTGGCTCACTGTTGTTGATTTACATTTACTACATTTGGCAGGCGTCCTTATGCAGAGCAACTTACATTTATTCCTTACATAAAACTGAGCAATTAAGGGTTAAGGGCCATGCTCAAGGGCCCCAGCAGGGGCAACTTGGCGGTTCTGGGATTCGAACTCACGTAACCACTGAGAACACCAAGAACACTATGGAACACAATTTCTCTCATGGTGCTTCAAGCAGGAACGGAGTTTAGAGAGTCAATTTTATTTTTTAAATATTATACACTTAAAAGTTGTTAGACTGAAATAAACCGTGTAGAAAACATGATACTTATATTTGTAATTCTCCCTGTTTTATGTGGTGCATTGGGATGGGATTGAGAGAGAGAGAGAGAGAAAGAGAGCTGATTGAAACGCAGCCTCAATATGATGTTGAATTCAACCTGAACCTGAATATCATGTCCACACACCATTCAACCCGAACCGACTGATGTTCTGATGTTATGTTGTGTTAATGATCCATTCATGTACCTATAAAGTAATAAAAAAAAAAGGAGGATTCACTCCTTCCCTTATACCTGTGGAAATAGAAGGATAACTTCCGCTGAATTGCTCCCACAGGAAGACTTCAAGGTTCTCTTCGAGGTCAATCCATCTCACATCCGCAAAGACATCATCATCAACGTTACAGCCACCACGTGAGGCGCTTTACTGTGATCCTGATCTATCAGAGCCGTGTGAGTTCTCTCTGTACTCCAACACTGTACTAAATCCGACTGGTGTTTTTTTTTTTTCAGTGATAGTGAAGAGCTCGATTCGAATCTTCAGGATAACGTCGTACACATCTCCATCCCTGTGAAATATGAAGTCAGTCTGACCTTCACTGCGTAAGTCCATTCAATTCAATTTTATTTGTAGTTCAGCTTTAAAAGGATATAAAATCCAATAATGAGCAAGCCAGAGGTGATGATGGTGAGGAAAAACTCCCTGAGAGGACACCAGGAAGAAACACTGAGAGGAACCCCAGACGTCACTACAGTCTCACATCTCTCCAGGGTTTCCACGGGGTCATAAAAAGTCATAAAAAGTCATAAATTTAACAATAAGAATTTAAGGCCATAAAAAGACATAAAAATGTCCGGATTTTCCATACAAGGTCATAAAAAACATTTAGCCACGTCTTAAATTGATCTGCTCGTCCATTAATTTGTTCTTCAATCAAAATGCGCTCGCGGCAGCAATGGCATTCATTTGTTTCGCCTGTTGTAGTTCTGTATGAGGAATCTGGGTGGTATCACACTGGTATCACAGCGTTCCAGAACTACAAGGTCCATGCGGCAGCATACAGACTTGTCGGAAGGACTTTCACAGAAACCCGCGCGAACTCCGAACATACTGTATCATACTGAGTCACTGCTTAGTTTAATTGAAATCATCCTGACTATCACAATGGGAAAATGTACCTTTAACGATCTGTGGCTCGAAGACGGTGCATTTATTAGCTGGCTCAAGCCCGTCGCTAACAATCGGTATCAAGCCTATTGCACTCTGTGTAAGAAGACGTTGGTGATGTCTAGTTTAGGCATAAAAGCCTTGAAGTCACATGCAAAGTCGGAAAAGCATATCGTTGCTGTAAAAGGCCTGCAGCGGGTGCAGGCGATCCGTCAGTTTTGTTCGGCTCCGTCACTAACGTTACGTCCTGTGGGTGTTGAATACTATAATAACAGAATTACTCTTTAAATAATAAAACTTGTTACTTTCAATGAAAGTCAATAATAAAGACTTTTGAAAGGAATTTTAAGGAGTGAAGTCGTATTTATCGTAATTCGTGTAGGTCATAAATTCAAATCATAATGGTCATAAAAAGGTCTTTCATTCATTCATTCATTCATTCATTTTCTACCGCTTATCCGAACTACCTCGGGTCACGGGGAGCCTGTGCCTATCTCAGGCGTCATCGGGCATCAAGGCAGGATACACCCTGGACGGAGTGCCAACCCATCACAGGGCACACACACACACTCATTCACTCACACAATCACACACTAGGGACAATTTTCCAGAGATGCCAATCAACCTACCATGCATGTCTTTGGACCGGGGGAGGAAACCGGAGTACCCGGAGGAAACCCCCGAGGCACGGGGAGAACATGCAAACTCCACACACACAAGGTGGAGGCGGGAATCGAACCCCCAACCCTGGAGGTGTGAGGCGAATGTGCTAACCACTAAGCCACCGTGTCCCCATAAAAAGGTCTTAAAAAGTCTTAAATTTGACTGATTAAACCCTGCAGAAACCCTGTCTCTCTGTTGCGTCCCTCAGCAATCTGTCACAGTTTTAGGTCAAATCGGTCTAAGCCGATATGATACACTGGCTGGTTACATTGAACGAGTGTCATGAAGGATTGCGGAGGTGGATTTGAGTGTGATCTTTTATAACACTTATAATACCAGTCCAAAAACATAATCCAAAAAGAGGCAGATGTCAACCATAAACAAACAGGATACACAAGAGCCGGCAGTGAATGGAGCAAGAATCAATTAACCAGAAAGTGTGAACATGGTCAAAAGGCTCGGTACCGAAAAGGGATGTAGTGTAAACTGAACTAATATGTAGCGCTGAGTGCTAAACACACAAAGGTTTAAATACACACAATAACAAAGGGAAATGGCTAAACTGTCTCTCTCTCTCTCTCTCTCTCTCTTTCTTTCTTTTTTCTGTCCTTCTTTAGCTTCTTTCACATTTCTTTCCCTTTTCATATCTCTCTCTCTCTCTCTCTCTCTCTCTCTTACCCTCTGTCTCTGTCGAGCTATACATGCCACTCCCAAGCTCCCAGCATTTCCAATTTGATCACTTCTTCTTTCCAGAGCTATCTAATCCATCCATCTATCCTACTCCTGGTTGGAGTCTCGTCTCTTGGTGGTGACTCTGCTGGGGGTAGGTCAGCCCATGACCCATGGGATTGCTCTGGATAGAACCACCCTGAGACCATCACACCGCCCTGCTGCTGACCTGTCAGTTCCTCAGGAGCTCTTGGTTGCACAATTCTACTCGACTACAAACTGTTGTAGAAAGGACATTATTTACATTGACGTTATTTCCTGTCCAGTGTCACCCAAATGAGGATGAGGTTCCCTTCTGTGTCTGGTTCCTCTCAAGATTTCTTCCTCATATCATCTCAGGGAGTTTTTCCTCACCAGCTTCACCTCAGGCTTATTCATTAGTTATAAATATTAGAGATAAATATTAATTCTATTTTAAACTTTCCAATTTTTATTCTGTTTCCACACTTCTGTTAAGCTGCCTTGAGACAACGTCCATCGTTACAAGCGCTATAGAAAGAAAGAAATTGAATTAAAATTGAAATTGAAAAAGAAAATGTGACGTGAATCACGTCTTCGTTATTTTTTGTAGTAAGAAGACCATGAAGGAGGATCGGATCATCTTGAAGGAGGGAGAAAAGGCACCGAGTGTCATCAATGACACCAGGCTGATCGGAGAGGAGATGAACATCAGTTATACAGTAAGAAGACTAAAGATTTTAGTTTAGAGTTTACAGTAAAAAAAAAAAGGTTCAAAGAAGAAAAAACGACTTTTTATAATTGCTATAACGTACGTGATTAATGTATAACGTATGATTAATGTGTTAATGTGTGATGTTCTTGTCAGGGAACAGGGGGTGTCTTAACATAAAATACAGACCCAAGTGCAGGGATAACATAAAAGATGTTTAAAAGCACACGGTATAAGATAAACAAAGCCTCCCAGTAGGGGACACGGTGGCTTAGTGGTTAGCACGTTCGCCTCACACCTCCAGGGTTGGGGGTTCGATTCCCGCCTCCACATTGTGTGTTTGGAGTTTGCATGTTCTCCCTGTGCCTCGGGGGTTTCCTCCGGGTACTCCGGTTTCCTCCCCCGGTCCAAAGACATGCATGGTAGGTTGATTGGCATCTCTGGAAAATTGTCCGTAGTGTGTGATTGTGTGAGTGAATGAGAGTGTGTGTGTGTGCCCTGCGATGGATTGGCACTCCGTCCAGGGTGTATCCTGCCTTGATGCCCGATGATGCCTGAGATAGGCACAGGCTCCCCGTGACCCGAGGTAGTTCGGATAAGCGGTAGAAAATGAGTGAATGAATGAGCCTCCCAGTATGTCCCCCTAGTGTCCAGGAAGGGAATAGTTGAAGCCATTCCTTACAGTTCTACAGTATTACAGTTGCTGTGGTGTAGGAGGAATAAAACACTCCTGTTTTTAGAAAAAAACTCAGTAAAATCCAGAAGGGATGATGATCAGGACTGAATTCCAATCTGCTTTATAATCCTGTTGTGTTTTTCAGATTGAAAGAGCTGCAGAGAAACAGAGTCCTCCTCTTAGTCTGACCGTCACGTTTCCGTACATGACGCCGGCCAAGAACATCCTTCTCTATTTGACTCACCTCACTTACTCAGCCGTGAGTCTTCTGTTTTCTTTCTTGTTTTATATACTGTATATATATATATTGCTGACGTGACATTTTACTTAACGTCTCTGTTTTGTTATAAATATGAGAGAATAATCTGTCAAATAAATGACGCTTGAGTTGAAATACTTTTATTAAACTACACTTTGTGTAATGCGTGATTGCTAAATATGGTGAAAACATCTGGAAAAGAGGAGGCAGGGTTTAAGGTGTGTGAAGCAGCAGACATTTGTGAAAAGAAGTTGTGTTTTGTCTTTTTTTTAGAATATTAATTGTACAGCTGACATTAACCCTCTGAAGGTCGGCCCCACGGCCCCGTACACACGGAAGGCTAAAGCTGAGACACTCAGTGACTATCTGCTGGTGAGTGTGTGTGAGCGTATGAGTGTGTGAGCGTATGAGTGTGTGAGCGTATGAGTGTGTGAGTGTATGAGAGTATGAGTGTGCGAGCATATGAGTGTGTGAGTGTATGAGTGTGTGAGTGTATGAGTGTGTGAGTGTATGAGCATGTGAGTGTATGAGCGTGTGAGTGTATGAGCGTGTGAGTGTATGAGTGTGTGAGTGTATGAGCGTGTGAGTGTGTGAGCGTATGAGTGTGTGAGGGTATGAGTGTGTGAGTGTATGAGTGTGTGAGTGTATGAGTATATGAGTGTGTGAGCGTATGAGTGTGTGAGTGTATGAGTGTATGAGTGTATGAGTGTGCGAGCGTATGAGTGTGTGAGTGTATGAGTGTGTAAGTGTATGAGTGTATGAGTGTGCGAGCGTATGAGTGTGTGAGTGTGTGAGCGTATGAGTGTGTGAGTGTATGAGTGTATGAGTGTGCGAGCGTATGAGTGTATGAGTGTATGAGTGTGTGAGCGTATGAGCGTATGAGTGTATGAGTGTATGAGTGTGCGAGCGTATGAGTGTATGAGTGTGCGAGCGTATGAGTGTACGAACGTATGAGCGTGTGAGTGTATGAGCGTATGAGTGTATGAGTGTGTGAGCGTATGAGTGTGTGTGTGTGTGTAACAGAGCATATTCTCTTTTCTGTATATTTTCTATTTTTCATTAATTTTGGTCACAAATTCTCACTCTTACTCTCACTTTTGGTCACTCACTCTCACTATTTTCTGTCTGACTGTCTCATTCTTCTGTCTGTCTGTCTGTCTGTCTGCCTATTGTCTGTTATTCTTCCTTTCTATCTCTTTGTCTATCTCTTTGTTCTCTCCTGTTGTTCTGCTTGTCTTTGGGTTTGCTTTCATTCTCTGTGTCTTGTTCTTATCTCTCTCTCTCTCTCTCTCTCTCTCTCTCTCTCTCTCTCTCTCTCTCTCTCTCTCTCTCTCTCTCTCTCTCTCTCTCTCTCTCTCTCTCTCTCTCTCTCTCTCTCTCTCTCTCTCTCTCTCTCACTCACTTTTTACATATCTTTTTTGTCCTTCCTTTTTGTTTGTCATTCTCTCTCTCTCTCTTTATCACTGGTAAAATGTTCTCTCATTCTTTTTCCTCTTCTCTTTTTGTCATCCTCTCTGCCTCTCCTTTATTCTCTGTGTCTCTTCCTGTCTCTCGTTCTCCGTTTGTGATCTGTGCCCATTCTCTCTCTCTCTCTCTCTCTCTCCCTCTCTCTCTCTCTCTCTGTCTCTCTCACTCACTCTCTCTCTCTCTCAGAGCTGTAACGTGAAGGCGAACCCCTGCACGTGGTTCAGCTGTGCTATTCCTCCTGCCACATTTAACCAGATCAACGTCACCTTCAGAGTCTGGAAGCAGACGTTCATCTACGTAAGCTTCACTTCCTCACAGAAAGCAGTCACTGATTCAGCGACTCAATCACTCCGTAATTCACCGTCACATAAAACACAGTCGATCTGCTCATCTACAGCACGGACGGAGAAGCTGCAGTTAAACTAATCCTGTAAAAGCTTTTTATTAATAAAGCGATTTAACCTTCACACAGATGTTCATTCATTGACCAGGTTCATAATCAGTTATAACTGTCGATATATTTGTTGCTATATTTGTGTTTATTCGATCTTCATGTTTATTTCTTAATGTCACTCTGTTTATGTTCTTCTGACTGTATGCATTTTTACAGGGCGAGTTTACCAGTCTCTCCTTAACGGTTCAGGCTAAATTGGAGAATAAAGACAAGACTTTTTTTCAGTTAAGCCAAACTGACAAAAACAGAGAGGTGAGATTAATGCACGACTTTCCTGAGTGTGTGTTTTATGGCATTGTGATGGAGTTAAAGATGAATCGCACTTACACTAACGTTTTGTTAGAAACCTGGGCTTGTACACATAAACACTCTACGTATGATCGAAAAGAGAGCTCCTAATTTAGCTTAAACATTTCTAACTAAAAATCTTATATTAAGAGTGATTCAGGACCTCAGAGCAACTCTGAGGAAGGAAATACAACAACGTTTATCTTAGAGAGGAGGCGGGGCTTAACCCTGTTACTAGGTGACACATTGTTTTGAAGACCGTGATTGGTTGTTCAATAAAAAAAAAAAGGAGCGCTTTTAAAATCTGCTCTATTTATAATTTATATACCTTCACTTTGTGTCTATGTTAAGATATTTAAGTCTGTATCGTGTAGGGATTACGTTTGTGACCCATCATATTAGAGATGCGCTAACATCTGTATGTTATAAATGTAACGTAAATGTAACGTAAATGTAAACGTAAACATCTCCGACACAGAACAGAAATGTCATGGAGACACAATTATATTATTTCTGCCGCTATGGCATTTCATTATGTCACATCTTTATATATATATATATATATAAAATGATGATGTTATCTCTAATATGATTGGTCAGAAAATCTGTATCATCTTATTAACTCATTATCATTATTAAATATTATATACAACACATTTCTTCTCCCTCTTCACCATTTTCTCCTCTGATACAGAAACTCTTAATCCTCTTAAAAGTCCTCCTCACTACTGATAACACTTTTTGATCTTAGGAGCTCTTTAAAGGGTTAAGATGCTTTATGAAGAACTTTTATCTTTACTAAGATCTTTACCTTCATTTTAAGGGGAAACGCCCACATTTCTAAGAATTTCCTTAGAATTTTGTCACTAGGAGAAACTCTTTACACTGAGAATGTTCATGAATACAGGCTTAGTGTCTTAGTGTTAGTGTTAGTACATTTCCTTCATACCTCTGAGGCGAGGGACTCAATGCTCAGCTCTCCCCAGTGGGCATGGAGGTACTCTGGTTTCCTTAAAGACATGTGTTCTAGGATGACTGGCATCTCTACATTGAGTGTGTGTGTGTGTGTGTGTGTGTCCTCTGTGAAAAACTATATATACACAGTGATTTACTATATATACAGATATTTACTGTAAGTTGTACTGTTACAGGTAAACGTACAGATCTTAAAAGAGTCCCGAAGTGGAATTCCTCTGTGGATCATTATCCTCAGTATCCTCATAGGACTACTAATACTGGCACTGGTAATATTTTGTCTCTGGAAGGTAAGCAGCAGGCATTTAAACCAAGCACAGTACACAGAACACTTCGCTATAAAATTCTGCTTCGAGATTCTGATTGAACAAGTTAAAGACCCGAAGACGTCAGGTCCTTTCAGAAAGATCGTATTTCCGAGTCAAACTGTTAATTCCCGCTATGTTTTTGGACTGAAATGTTCACCTACTTTCAGACATATAATTTACTTCAGGTCTATTCATCTAATGTGCGGCGGTGCAGTGTAACCATGAGTCTTGTTTCTTCTACAGTTCGGGTTCTTTAAGAGAAAATCAGTGGAAGACATGAAGGAGGATATGAGAGAGAGTTAAAGGCTCCAGTTTTCAGGTCGGCAGACTTTCAAAGCCCTCAGGACAAAACACACACTCCCAGACCCACAGAGACACTACACATTACACTTTACACTGAACGGACCAAAAGCATCACGTCACCGACGTCCTCACGGAGATCTTGAAGAAACTGAAGATCTAGATTGTTTCGGAAATCATGAAGGTCAGCAGATGGACTTTTGGTTGTCTTCTTTTTCATGCGTCGTGCCTTTCCAAACCCAGCACATAAGCTCCACAGCTTTATCTAATTTATCATTAGAATAAACTAGTATGAGTTATCGCTCCCATTTACCCAATATAAACAGCAGATCAGTCAATCGACAGAAGAATCTGGATTGATTGACAGTCGTGTAGGTGTTTTAAACTGTACCGTACCGTTTACCAGACACCCTTATACAGAGTGACTTACATTTTTTATTTCAATTTATACAACTGAGAGTTAAGGGCCATGCTCAGGGGCCCCACAGTTGCAGCTTGGTGAACCTAAGATTAAAACTCATGCCCTTTTGTTCAGTAGGCCAACACCTTAACCACTAGGCTGAGCGAGTGAGTGGGTGAGAGAGAAGGTGTGTGTGAGTGTGTGTGTGTGGGTGTGTGTGTGAGAGAGAGAGAGAGAGAGAGAGAGAGAGAGAGACTGAATGAGTAAATGTGGGAGAGGGAGAGTGTGTGAGAGAGAGAGAGAGAGAGTGTGTGAGTGTGTGTGTGTGTGTCTGTGTGTGAGAGAGGGAGTGAGTGAGAGGAAGAGAGTGTGTGAGAGAGAGAGAGTGAGTGAGAGGAAGACAGTGTGTGAGTGTGTGAGAGAGAGATTGAGTGTGTGAGAGAGAGATTGAGTGTGTGAGGGGGAGAGTGTGTGTGAGAGAGAGTGTGAGTGTGTGCGAGAGAGAGTGAGTGTGTGAGAGGGAGAGAGTGTGTGAGTGAGAGAGTGTGTGTGAGTGTGTGTGAGAGAGAGAGAGAGAGTGAGTGTGTGAGAGGGAGAGAGTGTGTGAGTGAGTGTGTGTGTGAGAGAGAGAGAGAGAGAGAGTGAGTGTGTGAGAGGGAGAGAGTGTGTGAGTGAGTGTGTGAGAGGGAGCGAGTGAGTGTATGAGTGAGTGAGTGAGTGTGTGAGAGGGAGAGAGAGTGAGTGTGTGTGAGAGAGAGAGTGAGTGTATGAGTGAGTGTGTGAGAGGGAGAGAGAGTGAGTGTGTGTGAGAGAGAGACATTCACTTTCTTATTAATTGCTGACAAAGATGGACAAAGTACTGAGAAATTATAATCAAGTAAAAGTGGAAGGTTAAAAAAATGTAGTGAAAGTAAAAGTAAAAGTTTTCAGCTAATAAAATAAGCTGTAAGGTTTGTAAGAATATTTCAGTACAGAATGAAAATAGCGTCTGAAACGTCGTCCGCTCCTGAAGCGTGTACGTGTACGTGTAAACTTTTCTAGTGTCTACAGCTTAACTAAAACCAAAAGCAAGGGGACCGTAAAACCCTCATGTGTGTACATATTACACCTGTTCAGGGTTAGCAGACTCGCTAAAGCTCGCTAAAGCTCGCTAAAGCTGAAATGGACATCAAACCAAAGCCGCTAAACATCTCATCAGCTCAAAGCTTCTTCAGTGTGATCATGTTCTCATCTTTACACCAGTGTAATAAAGAATCCAATATCCTCCTCATCACATTTCACCCCAGAGCTTCTTTACTGCCCTTTAGATTTACCCTCATGAGCTCAGACTCTAGCTAGTGTAGTTTCTTTCTTTGGCACATTCCTCATTATATGCAGCACCTGACACTGATGTTCGTCCCGTTCTTCGTTCTTCGTTCCTTTCCTGTGTGCTGAGGGACAATCTGACTGATTGTACTGTAAATGTATATAAGAGTAAAACTGTATATAGAGCGATGTCTGCAATAATACGTGTGAATGAATGACTAGCGATTAAACCGATATCGATGTGCTAAAGGTAGTTTTTATCCACCCATGTTTTTTTTTTAATCGCTTTTTTTAACATTCTGCTGAAGATTTTGAAACAAAAATGAATTAACCAATCAAATGTTTTGTAGTGAACGTGTTTTCCTGTTGTTTTTATATTTTATGTATTTTTTCCTCTCCTTTTTTTAATATTGTATGGTTTTTCTATCATCGTGTCATTGGCTGTGTAACTGTTCCTTCATTACATCGTGGTGAAGAGTGTGTTTCGATTATCAGACATGTTCCAATCACAAAACATTCCTTATGAATAATAATGATCTGATTGAATAATAATGATCTGATTGAATTACAGTGATCTAGCACCACCTACAGGTCAGAAGCTGTCATGGTTTATTTTGTGTTAAAATGAAGCATAAGGAGATATTTAGATCTCGGACACAAACCCAGACTCGAGTAGGAGTCAGAAGTTCAGGAAAAAGTTACGTATGAGGTGGAGTTTGATGAAGAGGAGTATGAGAGGAGTTTATTTTTTGAGTGTGTGTGCCTGTGTGTGTTTGTGTGTTTGTTGGTGTTTCTGTGTGTGTGTGTGCTTTTTGTGTTTCTGTGTGTGTGTTTCT
This sequence comes from Tachysurus vachellii, assembly GCF_030014155.1. Taxonomy (NCBI): domain Eukaryota; kingdom Metazoa; phylum Chordata; class Actinopteri; order Siluriformes; family Bagridae; genus Tachysurus; species Tachysurus vachellii. The sequence goes on from NC_083479.1 coordinate 17,857,771, forward strand.
GTATGTGTCTGAGTGTGTGTGTGTATGTGTTTCTGTGTGTCTGAGTGTGTGTGTGTATGTGTGTGTGTTTCTGTGTGTATCTGAGTGTGTTTGAGTGTGTGTGCGTATGTGTTTCTGTGTGTCTGTGTGTGTGTGTGTGTGTGTGTGTGTGTGTGTTTCTGTTTGTGTCTGAGTGTGTTTGAGTGTGTGTGTGTTTCTGTGTGTCTGAGTGTGTGTTTCTGTGTGTGTCGGAGTGTGTGAGTGTGTGTATATGTGTTTCTGTGTGTCTGAGTGTGTGTGTGTGTGTGTGTGTGTGTGTGTTTCTGTGTGTATCTGAGTGTGTTTGAGTGTGTGTGCGTATGTGTTTCTGTGTGTGTCTGAGTGTGTTTGAGTGTGTGTGTGTGTTTCTGTGTGTCTGAGTGTGTGTTTCTGTGTGTGTCGGAGTGTGTGAGTGTGTGTATATGTGTTTCTGTGTGTCTGAGTGTGTGTGTGTGTATTTCTGTGTGTTTCTGTGTGTGTCAGAGTGTGTTTGAGTGTGTGTGCATGTGTGTTTCTATGTGCTAGAGATGAGTAAGATGATGAATTTATCCCTAAGTGCTAGTGTTTTCATCTAACGGTATGTTTTTACATTTCTCCTAATGGATCAGGAAATAAAGCTGCCTGTATATGTAACATCATTGAGCTGAACATTACACACAATTACATTTACTGTCTGAAATGTATCAATGATCCCATTGGTCACGTCAAGATTATGAACAACTGTGTAGCTCTTTCTGTTATTGTGGGTTTTCAGCATTTTTTGTTTCAGGTCTTTTTTTATTATGTTCACATTCTTTCTTTAAAAACAAACACAATCTTGTATTTTCTTTGATTTTATTATACGAGTTCTTCCCCGTTGGCATCAGCACTCCACTGCTGTGAGCACGTGTAGTAAAGGAAATCTAGGCATGTTTAAGGTGTGAGGAAAAGAGATTTGTGTGTTTAATGTCACTGCTGTAAACCAAGTAATGCACTGGTTTTTGAAAAGAATTGCACATTCTGTCTGGAAAAATATGCACATGAATAAATACGTCTTTTTTAATGAACTTGTCTCTGAGTTTGTGAGTGTGTGTGAGTGTGAGTGAGAGAGTGAGTGAGTGTGAATGAGTGTGTGAGTGAGTGAGTGTGAGTGAGTGAGTGAGTGTGAGAGAGTAAACGTGTGTGAGTGAGTGTGAGGTAATGAGTGTGTGAGAGAGTGAGTGAGTAAGTGTGAGTGAGAATGTGAGTGAGTGAGAGAGAGTGTGTGAGAGTGAGTGAGTGAGTTAGAGTAAGTGTGAGTGAGTGTGAGTTAGAGAGTAAGTGTGAGTGAGTGAGTGTGAGTGAGTGTGTTAGAGAGTTTGAGTTAGAGAGTAAGTGTGTGTGAGTGAGTGAGTGTGAGGTAATGAGTGTGTGAGTGAGTAAGTGTGAATGAGTGAGTGTGTGAGTGTGAGTTAGAGAGTAAGTGAGTGTGAGTGTGTTAGAGAGTGTGTGAGTGAGTGAGTGTGAGTGAGTGTGTTAGAGAGTTTGAGTTAGAGAGTAAGTGTGTGTGAGTGAGTGTGTGAGTGAGTGTGAGGTAATGAGTGTGTGAGTGAGTAAGTGTGAATGAGTGAGTGTGTGAGTGTGAGTTAGAGAGTAAGTGAGTGTGAGTGTGTTAGAGTGTGTGTGAGTGAGCGTGAGTTAGAGAGTGTGAGTTAGAGAGTGTGTGAGTGAGTGTGAGTTACAGAGTAAGTGTGAGTGTATGAGTGTGAGTGAGTGAGTGAGTGCGAGTTAGAGAGTAAGCGTGTGAGTGAGTGTGAGTTAAAGAGTAAGTGTGTGTGAGTGAGTGAGTGAGCGTGAGTTAGAGAGTGTGAGTTAGAGAGTGTGTGAGTGAGTGTGTGAGAATGTGAGTGAGAGAGTGAGAGTGTGATTGAGTGAGTGTGAGTTACAGAGTAAGTGTGAGTGTATGAGTGTGAGTGAGTGAGTGTGAGTTAGAGAGTAAGTGTGTGTGAGTGAGCATGAGTTAAAGAGTAAGTGTGTGTGAGTGAGTGAGTGAGCATGAGTTAGAGAGTGTGAGTTAGAGAGTAAGTGTGTGTGAGTGAGTGTGAGTTAAAGAGTAAGTGTGTGTGAGTGAGTGAGTGAGCATGAGTTAGAGAGTGTGAGTTAGAGAGTAAGTGTGTGTGAGTGAGCATGAGTTAAAGAGTAAGTGTGTGTGAGTGAGTGAGTGAGCATGAGTTAGAGAGTGTGAGTTAGAGAGTAAGTGTGTGTGAGTGAGTGTGAGTTAAAGAGTAAGTGTGTGTGAGTGAGTGAGTGAGTGAGTGAGTGAGAGTGTGTGTGTGTGAGTGAGTGAGTGAGAGAGTGAGTGAGTAAGTGAGTTAGAGAGTAAGTGTGTGTGAGTGAGTGAGTGAGTGTGTGTGTGTGTGTGTGAGAGAGAGAGATTGAGTGAGTTAGAGAGTAAGTGTGTGAGTGAGTGAGTTAGAGTGAGTGTGTGTGTGAGTGAGAGTGAGTGAGTGTGAGTTAGAGAGTAAGTGTTTTATAAGCGCTACATATTAAGCACCACTGTGGAGTGCAGCATGACAAAGACATTCAATAATCTTTTCCAATATAACAACAATACTACTACTACTACTACTACTACTACTACTAATAATAATAATAATAATAATAATAATAATAATAATAATAATAATAAAGCCCAAATTCTCAACAGTTGGGTTAAAGTATTTTAATTGTGAATGAATGGAAGTAACAATACAAGTATACAGTACATGGACTGTAGAGTAACATGGACAAGAGTGTAAATAAATCCCAGAGTAAATGGACCATTTAATCAAACACAACACTAAAGTGAACAGAATAAAAGATTTACTCGACTGGCTTCATTAACACAGAAAGACTTCACACGCAGGCAGATGATCTCAGTGTTCTGGATGTTACATGAAAATCATTCACTTTTTGACCCTAGCAAGGCATCAGACTGTTGGAAATAAAGCCGTGTTTTTAAAACCGTGGGATTTAAAACTCATAATGTGGGTTGTGGTAGCCAGGCTACAACTGTTGGGCCCCTGAGCAAGGCCCTTAACCCTCAATTGCTCAGTTGTATAAAAATATAAGCGCGTATGCTGGAAATGAAATGTAACATGATGTGTTTAGATGATCTGACACAATTTTAGCGGAACTGGCAACCATATGGCAGACAACACGGCCCTGAAAGCGGTATAAACATTTTATTTCAAATATAAGGAGATTAACAGAGTCCCTGTTTTATCTGTCGTCTAAATGCTATGCAGCCAAATGGTGGTGACAAAAACTAAAAGAAGTGAGAAAGTCTTACTGATGTGTCATAAGGATTCAGTAACTGGCACAAATATCAGCTTCCTGTATCATTATTACATAAAGTACATCATGAGAAACTGGTGATTCGTGTTGTAAGGTAGTTCTTGCTGTCAGAAGGTCACCAACCTCCTCTTTTTTTTCATCTTTTCTTTAAATCCTAACAGTGAAACTGTTCATAAGAGATATTTTCTGTTTCCTCCACAATCTATACAGTACTGAGACATAAACAGTGTGTACTTTTGTTCTTCTTTGTATGAGTTTTGGTTTAGACTTACAAATTAGATCAAATAATAAACGTGATAAAAGCTGCTATAAACTAAAAAAGTTGCTTAAATTGTAATTTTAAGTCTTTTAAAGTTTTTTTCCCGGAAAACATTCAAAATCTCAGGATGTATATGTGTATAAATAAATATAACTGCTGATGCCGAGGTCTTTATGATAGTGTCCATGTGACACAAGACGTCACGAAGAAATCCTGCACCTCGTCCACGGTGCTACTCGATCCAAAGTCCTTTCCCTGAAGAAGGATTATAGCAGATAGGAAGCAGTTTCATCATCCCAGGTATCATCGACGGACAGCAAGGTGTGAGACAGTCGCCTTCCATTTGACAGACAGTCCTCACTGGAGATATTTTTTTTTCCTCTGTTTTTTTTTTGTGATGGATGCAGAAAATGTGCAGCCATGTCTGCTCAGGCCCCAGTTGACCTCAAGAGATTAGAAGCTTCTTGTAGAGTCTCCTGTTCGGGTTTTACGTCGCGCCGGCCGGATTGTCGCTAGCCGATTGTAAATTTCTCACCAGAAACTCCAGCAGGATGTATTTCCAGTTCAGCAGATCTCCAAGTGTACGCAGCTGGAGCGCACATTCAGCCAACTCCGACGACTGCTCTAAAGGGAAGATGAGGAAAAACAGTCACAACTAATTCGGAGAAGGATTTAGGAGAAGGATCCGTTTAAATCTGTTTCAACAGAACACATTTTAGTGCATATAGTGAAGTAATGTTTACTCAATAACTCTCTCTGGCTCAAAGACGTGGTCAGGCCCATATAGTAGTTCAGTTTTTGCTCAGGTTAATGAACTGACAAATTCTCAATCTGTGCTACATTTAGGCATTTGTTAAAACAGAACGTGTCCATTCATGTGTTTATTCAGTCAGCTTCAGTGTAAAATCTTTATACTGTCCAGGATCACAGTGACGACAGAGAACACTGAGCATGACTTAGGGACACACCACGAGTCACAAGGCACCATGCACACACATAGGGTCACACACACACACACGCCTGCCCATGCACAGGTCCGCACAAACTCATGATTCGTTTGTGTTCATATTCAAACATGCATACATACACACGCACGCACAGGTTCACACAAGTTCACACATGTCCACACACAGGTTCACACATAGGGGCAATAGAGTGAAATATTTCCTTTAACCCATTCCTATTACTAGAAAACGATTAAAAGGATTAAGTGTGTGTGTGTGTGTGTGTGTGTGTGTGTGTGTGTGTGTGTGTGTGTGTGTGTGTGTGTGTGTGTGTGTGTGTGTGTGTGTGTGTGTGTGTGTGTGTGTGTGTGTGTGTATTTTCCACCTCACACACAGAAACCCTGACCAGGAAGTAGTTACTAAAGATGAACAAAAATAAAAATATATTCATATAAAAGTTTTATATAAAAAATATATATATATATATATATTTTATCTAACAGTATCTACAGACAACTTTACACCTTCATGGAACTTTAACAAATAATGGCCTTGTCTTTGTTTCACACTTACTGTAACTTTCTTAGTTGTGGACAGTAAAAAAGAAAATGATGAAAAAAAAAATTGTGGTATTATTAGACTTTTGTGTCGTAAAATTTAAACCAAAACGTAAGACAAACAACAACAACAACAACAACAACAACTAACAGAAGAGACGAAGACAGAGAGCCTTAAGGTAGAGTTAATATTAATAATAATAAAAATAATAATAATAATAATAATAATAATAAAATAGTAATAAATAATATTTAAAATAATATTACTACTACTGCTACTATTATTATTATTATTATTATTATACAATTAATATAATTGTATAATAATAATAATAATAATAATAATAATAGTAAATAATAACAAATAAAAAATAATAATATAAATAATTAAAAACTAATAATAATTATTATTATTAATAATAATAATAATACTAATGATAGAAAGTAGCTTCTATAAAATAAAATCAATACATTACTACAATGTCAGTAAATATTCTGTTTACCTTTGCTCGCCATTTTTAATAATAAACAACTTGTTTGTGTTGAGAGAAAGCAGAAAGCAGGACAAAAGCTTCTTCTCTCTTCTCCTCCTCTCAACACCGAGAAAAATCCAAACTTACGGACTTCAGTTCCGCCTTTTGCTGAGTTATATATTGCTTTCAACGAGTTATATTTAGAAAAGAAAAAGCAGCATTTTAAACAACCCCACAGCTAATATCTAGTGCACTACATAGGGTGCATAAACAATGGGTTTAAGCCCTACGTAGTGAACGTAAAAAGGAAGTGGACATCTTTTCCGGCGTGAGCCTTTACGCGGTGACGTAGGTGCGACGTCTTTGCGAGAGGATTTTCCCCTCCTGCGTCAACAGCCACGACGCTGCATGCAGTTTCGGTTTGTTTTTTTTTTATAAATATAATTTCGTTTCCTCCTCCTGATAAAACAGGGTGTGTTTATGATTAATACGGTCCTGATCCTGATTAACAAAAAGTTGTAAAAACAGCTAGAAAGACAACATGGAGATTGAAGTGAAGTTAAAATAAGAACATGATTAAAATCCTCCCTGAACGCCTTGTATTCATATTTATAATTAATATTACAGATTGTCTACTAGATTATTTTAGATAAAGTGCCGAAATGACTTCAGTTTACTTGGTTAGTTTACTTAGCTGTCTTTCACACTTTTGGTTAACTACAGTATTTTCCCACAATGCATTTCGACTGAAGCTGTAGAGATAAATGTTCACATATTTGCACATGGTTGTGATAATCACTGTGTAGTGATCATCTTATTTCTGTGTATGTTGCTAATGGATACTTGAATTTACTCCAGGATCAATAAACTATATCTATCTATCTATCTATCTATCTATCTATCTATCTATATATCTATCTATCTGTCTGTATATCTATCTGTCTGTCTGTCTATCTGTCTGTCTGTCTATCTATCTATCTATCTATCTTTCTATCTGTCTGTCTATCTATCTATCTATCTATCTTTATCTATCTATCTATCTATCTATCTATCTATCTATCTATTCATCTATCTATCTATCTGTCTGTCTGTCTGTCTGTCTGTCTGTCTATCTATCTATCTCTCTGTCTGTCTATATATCTATATATCTATCTATCTGTCTGTATATCTATCTATCTGTCTGTCTGTCTGTATATCTATCTATCTGTCTGTCTGTCTATCTATCTATCTCTCTGTCTGTCTATATATCTATCTATCTGTCTGTCTGTCTGTCTGTCTGTCTGTCTGTCTATCTATCTATCTATCTATCTTTATCTATCTATCTATCTATCTATCTATCTATCTATCTATCTATCTATCTATTCATCTATCTATCTATCTGTCTGTCTGTCTGTCTATCTATCTCTCTGTCTGTCTATATATCTATCTATCTGTCTGTATATCTATCTATCTGTCTGTCTGTCTGTATATCTATCTATCTGTCTGTCTATCTATCTATCTCTCTGTCTATCTATATATCTATCTATCTGTCTGTATATCTATCTGTCTGTCTGTCTATCTGTCTGTCTGTCTATCTATCTATCTATCTATCTATCTATCTCTATCTATCTATCTATCTATCTATCTATCTATCTGTCTGTCTGTCTGTCTATCTATCTATCTCTCTGTCTGTCTATATATCTATATATCTATCTATCTGTCTGTATATCTATCTGTCTGTCTGTCTGTCTGTATATCTATCTATCTGTCTGTCTGTCTATCTATCTATCTATCTATCTATCTATCTATCTATCTATCTATTCATCTGTCTATCTATCTATCTATCTATCTATCTATCTATCTATCTATCTATCTATCTATCTATCTATCTATCTCTGTCTGTCTGTCTGTCTATCTATCTATCTCTCTGTCTGTCTATATATCTATACATCTATCTATCTGTCTGTATATCTGTCTGTCTGTCTGTCTATCTATCTATCTATCTATCTATCTATCTATCTTACTCTATCTATCTATCTATCTCTCTGTCTGTCTATATATCTATCTATCTGTCTATCTATCTGTCTGTCTGTCTGTCTGTCTGTCTATCTATCTATCTATCTTACTCTATCTATCTATCTATCTATCTATCTATCTATCTATCTATCTATCTTACTCTATCTATCTATCTATCTATCTATCTATCTATCTATCTATCTATCTATCTATTCTGAGTTCAGCAAGTGACATCAAATCAACAAGGCTGCTAACTGCATGATCACTACAAAGACAACATAGCGACACACTGTACCCTTAAATGAGTTATAATGTATGTTTTGCTTTAGATTGATCGACATACAGACGCTTGTTCGTCAAAACTAGAAAAGCGATTATACCATTTCTAGCAGACTAGCTCTTAGGCAGCAAAAGACAACAAACAACAAACATCCGTGATTTTTCTTTCCACTTTGTACCTTGAGATCACAGAGATCAAAACTGCCATAATTCCAACTTCAGGTGTAAATTGAATACAGCATTATCCTTTGAATTTAAGTCTATCTAAAGAGTAGTGTTAATTTCGTCACCTATTTTTAATTTAGTCTTAGTCTTAGTCTTGTGCCAAATGTCCTTGTTAGTTTTAGTCATATTTAGTCATTCACATATCTTTTTTGTTAGTCTTAGTTTTAGTCGACTAAAGGTCTCGTCATTTTAGTCTAGTTTTAGTCAAAAGAAAACTCAAGGTATCTTAGTCAAGTTTTAGTCGACTAAAAGTCTTTTAATTTTAGTCTAGTTTTAGTCAAAAAATTGTAGCTTGACCACATCTGGAATCTATTGTAAGAATAAATACAACGAGGCCTCAGTGTTATAGTGGAAATAAATAACTCAATGAAAAGAAATTTAGAAATGAAATTTAGAAAAGAAATGAAAAGCCTAAGATCAAAACTGTAGGTGTGTATATATATATATATAATTACCGACTTAATGCAAGTTATACATGGTATTGCACACACACCGTTATTGATGATATTTAGAGCAATATTACATGTAATTGTTAAACTTCATTCCCTTACATATACATTTGCTTTTAAGCCTAATTATTCATTTTGATTATAATGTGATTGTGACAGAGACGTGGGAAGAGGTTTCAGGTTGGGGGGTGCTGAGTTTTTTCTGTCACCACTTTTGAATAAGAAACAATATCAAGGCTATAAAACTTGTCAAAACTCCGTGAATCACAAAAGTATCAGTGAGAAGTTGAGAACACTCGTTTAAACAGTGCATACACTCGAACTTGACTGCACATCACATTTTTTACTTTATTGATACTGCTTTTAATCGTAATGCAAAGACCGGTCATCGGGACATAAGCTGTCATGTACAGTAAAAGAGCCTGCGCAGGGACAGGAAATATAATTTAACACAAAAAGCCTAGACCAGGGGTGGACTTGTGCTCAGGAGTTTTTATTTATTTATTTATTTTTGAGCGGCGTGTGGACGAATTCTTTCTACACACACACTATTTTATTTCTTGATAACAGACCGCTGCGAACTATAACACACCGTTGCCATGAAAAACAGAGCGTTGCCATGGACACACAGGATTCTAACCGTAGAGACGGAGCGCACTATTTTCTTTAGAGGAAGCAATACAATTGTTTTTAAATCAATAAACTCCTTTTTATATCATTATTTTGTGTCAAATTATTGATTTATTTGGTAGGTAGCAATATAATAAGCGGGATCCGCTTCGCGGACCTGTAACTTGAGCAACAGCGAAGCCGCGAACTCGTTGTGAATATTTTAAAGGCGTAACAGCTGATGAAAGAGCAGAGAATTGTAGACGAAAATGAAGAGAGATTTTATCTTAGTTTTTATTTTATACAAAACATTTCCGTCTCTTCTTTTTTCGTCAACAATAATGCATGTTAATTTAGTCTTAGCGTTTTTGGACAGTGGTGCAGTCTTGTCATCGTCTCGTCTTAGTCATGAAAAAAAAGGTTGTTGACGGACATATTTCGTCTCGTCTCGTCTGACGAAATTAACACTACTAAAGAGAGTGATGCATTTATGGCATTTGGCAGACAGCTAATGTCAAGTAAGTCAGCTTATCCACTTGTAATGTAAACTTACATTTATCTCATTTACACAACTGAGCAGTTGAGGTTTAAGGGCCCAGTAGTGGTAGTTGGTGGACCTGGGATTCAAACTCCCAACCAATCAGTAGTCCAACACCATAACCACTAGGCTACCACATCCCACACAGTGTGTTAATCTTTTAGTCGGTCCAGATCTGTTAACTCCTCATCTGTACACTCTGTTCAAAATAATCAACTCCAGATCTTCAACTGTCATGCTAGTACCAGCATCAGTGCTATCACCCTTATCATCTTGTAACTCTCTAACCTGCCAGGACGAGCCAGAAATCAGCAGCATGGAAAACTCACTCACTCACTCACTCATCTTCTACCGCTTTTCCGAACTACCTCGGGTCACAGGGAGCCTGTGCCTATCTCAGGCGTCATCGGGCATCAATGCAGGATACACCCTGGACGGAGTGCCAACCCATCGCAGGGCACACACACACATTCTCATTCACTCACGCAATCACACACTACGGAAAATTTTCCAGAGATGTCAATCAACCTACAATGCATGTCTTTGGACCGGGGGAGGAAACCGGAGTACCCGGAGGAAACCCCCGAGGCACGGGGAGAACATACAAACTCCACACACAAGGTGGAGGCAGGAATCGAACCCCCAACCCTGGAGGTGTGAGGCAAACGTGCTAACCACTAAGCCACCGTGCCCCCCTAAATATAAACATATCTAATGGATTCTTTCTTTAATAATTTGAGATGAAAAATGTTCTCTAAAGGAATTAATATAGCATTTGAATAAGATTAGGTCTAAAAAGAAATTAAAATATTTTTCATCATTAAAAGCTATGTATGCTGTTATCTAGACAATGTTCTTATCTCCTGTTGTTGCTGCTGTAGAGATATGAATTTTACACTCTGTCCTGAACATGTCCATGTCCATGTCCATGAGCAGGTTGTTTTGTTGTTGTGTGTTTATATGAAAATCATGTGGTCTGTTCCCAAGCAGATGCTTATTAGGACAACCTGTAAAGGTTGTCAGAACTTTGTGTTCCCTCAGATTAACATATCTCCAATGGGATCCATATCTTGTCAAAAGGTTCCTGAGGTCACCAGAGTTCATACCATAAACTTAGAGACATAACACATACTTAGAGAAAAATGAACTAACTCTATTTGAAAGATCTATCTGATTCCGACTGATTTAACTCATTTGCCTATTAACCAAATTATATCTTGTATCATATCAAATGTTAGGCTACGTTATGACATTTCGAGGGCGCATGTAGAGAAGTCAGGTTATAATGGAATATTCAATTCAATTGTATAGCGCTTTTAACAGGGGGGGGCACGGTGGCTTAGTGGTTAGCACGTTCGCCTCACACCTCCAGGGTGTTAGATTCCCGGCGCCGCCTTGTGTGTGTGGAGTTTGCATGTTCTCCCCGTGCCTTGGGGGTTTCCTCCGGGTACTCCGGTTTCCTCCCCCGGTCCAAAGACATGCATGGTAGGTTGATTGGCGTCTCTGGAAAATTGTCCGTAGTGTGTGATTGCGTGAGTGAATGAGAGTGTGTGTGTGTCCTGCGATGGGTTGGCACTCCGTCCAGGGTGTATCCTGCCTTGATGCCCGATGACGCCTGAGATATTCACAGGCCCCCCGTGACCCGAGGTAGTTCAGATAAGCGGGAGAAAATGAGTGAGAGTGAGTGAGTGAACGCTTTTAACAATAGACATTGTATCGGAGCAGCTATACCGAATATAAAAAATGTAGAACAAAAATTTAAAGGTTTAATATTAGACTTATATTTGAATGAATATTGATATTTATATTTATCCATAATGAGTCGCCTGAGGTGACTGTGTCAAGAAAAAAACAGTTGTCAGTAGTCTGTAGCTTGATGGATTGTCGTGAGATGGTTAGATACATGGGAGATGAACCATTTAGAGCCTTTAAAGTAAGAAGCAATAGTTTGTAATTAAATCAAAACTTAAAATAAATAAATTTGGGGGTATATGATCATATTTTCTTTACTTGGTAAGAACTCTGGTGACTGCATTTTGGACTATCTGTAGCCTATTTATTAAATATGCAGCACAACCACCTAGTAATGCAATACAATAGATCAGTCTGGAGGTCATGAATGCATGAACTAGCTTCTCAGAATCAGATACAGATCTTTCTTAGCTGGGAAATATTTCTAAGGTGGAAAAAGGATGTTTTTATAATATGGGAGATATGATTTTAAAGAAACAAATGAATTATATAACACCCAGGTCTTTCTCTGTAGAACTAGTAATAACAGAACTTCCCTCTAAATGCAAGTTGAAATGCGAGAGCTTATGTGTACAGGTTTTTGGCCTGATGAGTAATATCTTTGTCATATCAGAATTCAATAACAGAAAATAGTCGGTATAATAACTTAATTTCAATGAAAAGAATGACATGTCTGAATATCTGTGTATTCATCGTTATGTCTAGGTTGGTAGGATGAAATATAATGGTTTTATCTTTTATCCTGTCAGACAGAACATAAATGTCAAGGGAACGACTTTCTTCAAGGACGGGTGGGATTTGTCAGAAATCCAGTAAGCACTTATGTATAAAAATAATAATAATAAATCAACACCCCAGACATGCCTCTACTTTTTATAATAAAATTGAAAAAATGATTCATGTTTTATCAGTACAATTTAACACTGTATTGGTAAATAATACAGTACAGTATGTGTCTTGTAATTAATTTTACATGTCTCTAAAGTTACACAGTGTTAAACAAACGAATGAATCAATTACAGATGAATTAATGAGTAATGTTTAGGTTATTCATACAATGTGCTAAGACATTACATTTCAGTTTAATATGCATTTGTGTTTACAAATACAAAAATGTTTGCATTATTAAAAATGATTGTAAAGTACTGTGCAGTAGTGGTGTGACGTGGGCTTTGTTTTTTTTTTATTTCTGATATGCTGTGCTCGTTTTTTACATTGATTTACAGGTACAAGCTCAGACTCGACTCCTTATTCGACTCGTGACTCTCTATTCGACTCTTGACTCTTTCCAGCACATTTCACAGCTTAGCGTTTCAGCAGCTCTGTTATTGCAGACCGTGGCTCGATCCCAAATCACCCCCTTCTGTTTGTATAAGTGCACTACATAGGGCGTGTACGTAGTGCACTATTCTGTCTAACGAGCCGCCATTTTGGATTCATTTGTGGCTTCACAAAGACGCCGCCGTTGCACCGAGAGATCTTCCGTTCGACGCGACTGACTGTGTAACTCGGAATTATTCTATTTAGCGCGTGAGTATGTGCAACGTGTCGTGTAAACCGAATAGAGGACCGATGTGGTTAACGATATACTTTAAATATAAATAAGACGGATTAGCCGTCATTTTTCCTGCAGACTAAAGTGTGTTATAGAACAACGCGGGGAAGATCAGCCAATCAGAACGTGCAGTCTAATCCGGGTATCACAACCTATCAGGGACGGTATTGCGCATGTGCACACTTCTTGCAAATTATTAACTAGAATTATAATAACTAGCGCGTATTTGTTAACTAGCCGTCTGCTTAAAGCGATTTCCCATGTAGTCTTTGTAAAAGTAAATGATATCGTTAAAGACCATAATGTGTGAATGGATAAAATTAGCTAGCTTGCTAGTTTAGCTACATGCTAAAGCTAACGGCTAACAAGGCCGAGTGGGAGGTGTTGATGGGGCGCGTGCGTGTTTTTTCTTTTTATGCTTGGATTAGCAAAAACGTAAATAGTTTTTCGAAACGGAATGTCTTCGAAATATCGACAAATTACGAAATTTGTAGTTAATTTGAAACAGTGACGTCGGTTAATTAATTGGCTTCCGAGTGTGACGTAAACACGGGTGGCGGCTTTTTGTGCGCATGCGCGGTCTTGAGTTTCTTGTGGTTTCACTTCATTTTGCAAGTGATGAACAAGAGTTAATTCCTTCTGCCTGATTTCACCTGATAACAGACTTTTCATACTGTACAAATAACAACCTGCAGAAGCACAACAGGTGTGTGTTTTGGTTCTGAGGAGAACTGTTTGTATTTAGGTCACTATTTAGTTATTTTGCTGTGCAGGTTCACATGGTGATCCATTCTGAGATGTTATAGATGATTAATTACACTGATATTGTATTGTCGTATTATTTATACTTTTCTTGGGTGTTTGCTTTGGTACAGGATGTGTATAAATACGTTACATTCTGTCTTTAGGATGCCTAAATCAAAGGAAGTGCTTTCTTCAACATCCAGCAGTGACTCAGACAGTGAAGCTGACACAAAGGTAAAGAAATTAGAACCAGGAGCCTGAGACGAGAAGCTGCCGAGCTTAAACGTCTCATGAGTGTTAACGGTTTACTTTGTCTCACCAGCCTAAACGGAAGAAGCAGATGACAGAGAAACCAGCAAAGAAACAGAAGAGTGGAGAGTCATCAAAGACATCCGGTGCATCAAAAAGCGGCGGAGGCAGCAGCAATAAAAAAGATAACATGTTCCAGGTCAGGAGTCATGACGGATAATGTATTCCAGTACATAATCACGGGAACCGTGTTGTGGTGTTGTGTAGGACTTGGCCACTCTGTTTGAATGGAAACTTGTAGGATACTACAGTATCTCTCTAAAGCTGAAGCTGGCTTTGACAAATGAATTAATTATATTATGCCTGGACAGTTCAATAGGCCAGACTCCCAGGATTATGAAGTATTGTGTCCAGGATTATTTGTTTATTTCAACACTTATTAGTAATGTTGCCTGGCAAGCAAGTAGGTTTAACATCCAGGAAAAAAAGTTACTATTAGGGTTTTTCATTTAGTATGTAGCTATGTTTAAACTTAAAACTTCACTGTAGTGCAAAACATAACTATTTCACCGGCTTTCAGTATCTTCTTGCATTACATTACCACTTAGCCTAGTTAATTAGGTGACCAAAACACAGTACCCGGCAGCACATGGGAGCTCCTGTCGGTTATCTAAATTCTTTTCTTAAAATTACTGAGGCTTTTATGTTTTACTTTTGTGTATGTCTTTTCTAAGATAGGGAAGATGAGGTATGTGAGTGTGCGAGAGTTCAAAGGGAAAGTCCTCATCGATATCCGTGAGTACTGGGTGGACCAGGAAGGAGAAATGAAACCGGGAAAGAAAGGTAAGAAAGGCCCCGCCTTCGTTACGTTGGAGTTAGCACTGATTAAGCTCCTACAGCAAAGACTGTAGTGTCATGATGACGAGTATATGTGCCTAAAGTTCTCAGATCCATACAAGAGAGAATTTAAATGTAACAGCAGCAAGGCTTTGGCTAGAAGAAGCCTTTTGTTATTGTCACATACATTACAGCACACTGGAATTATTGTCTTCACATTTTCCAGCTTTAGAAGTCAGACATTGTTCAGCACTCTGGAGCAGTAAGGGTTAAGGGCTTTGCTCATGGGGCCCAACGTTGGCAGCTTGGCAGCACTGGAGCTTAAGCCCCTGAGTTTCTGTTCAACAGCCTTCTTGATTGTACATTTCTTTCACGTAAAATAAAAAGCACATAAACTCACACGTTGACACTAATGCAAAAGTCTGAATGAAGAAGCATTTATTTTATATTATTAATTTTTTCTAAAAATCTAATTTACTAAGAAATATTTCATCAAATTCTGTTGGTAGCAACATCTTTATCAAAATTACATTTTGTACAAGATACCCTTTGGGTTAGTTTCACAAAGGAGCTCATAATGGCGTCAAGGTAGTGCAGAATCTTCGGTACTTTCAATTACTTTTGATGTAAGGTGTTCAAAATCTGCTTTCTGTTTACTTGCAGTTTTAAATCACATTCAAGCTTCATTGAGGCTTAAATGATATTAAACCTTTCTTAGGAAAGGCATGTAGGTTTCCTGGAGCTTTAAAGCACCTGGAAGCTTAAAGCATTCAAATGTGCACTGTTTTATTTTTGAATAGGTAAATAGTATGAAAATCCGAATGACGTGCATTCCAGAGCCCTGCTACTTACACAGTATCAGTCACGACAAACAAAAATGTGATCACAACCATAACATGGAATATGGAGCTTAAAAACATCATTTCTTTC
>NC_083479.1:17878477-17903477 GCF_030014155.1 Tachysurus vachellii
CTAATCATATGATGTCGAAAACACAAACAACCCGCAATCTGAAATACAGATGGTGTGAAAATGCTCGTTAGTTGCTGTTGTGAGACACGGGAGTGTGTCATTCTTTTCTTGGTGGGGTTTGGGGTGTGGTTTGGATTCACTCAATAATCTTAAAGGGAATTGCATTTCTTCTGTCTGATCTCCTTTAACCCATGATGAAATATAATGGAGGGGCCTGGTCTCGTCTCGCATGACTCCGCCCTCTCAATGGTCTTCCTGCTCAATTGATTTTAGAGCCGTGTGTTAAACCGAGTTCTCCATCATCATCATCATCATCATCATCATCATCACTGAAACACTAACAATGGAAAATCTTCTGGAAGAACGTTCTTCATCACTTTTCTACAGTACAATTCCACAGACAGTTAGATTCAATGCTAAAGAGTTTAATTTGTCACCTGTCTGTGTGTATATAAAGAGATGATGTCATGATGAAGCTTCGGGTAGGTGTTGAAGCTTTGCTCTGCTCGATGTGGCACATCCGCAAGCGACCATTTGCATTTCTTTCCGTTCTGCTGATGTGTATAGAGGTGATAAAAGGTACAAATTTGCATCAGATGATTTTAGCAGCAGTGTGTTCAGGCTCAGTAGATCTCCAGATCTCTAACTGCGCTCTCTAATGTGTACTATTATTGTTTTTTTAAATGAACTGAAAAGTTCCGACTTTAAGGGGAAACAGTTTCATTTATTTCCTCGACTCGATTCGTGTCTGTTTATTTCCATTCACAACGTCTCGGACTGTAATTCTGTAAATCACGAGTTTAAACATTCTGCTAACAATAAACAGTTTTTACACATTTTCAGTTATTTAAGTAAAGATGTGTTTATTATTTTAATATTTAGGGAAAGAGTCTGTGGCGTCTGTAGTGTGTCAGCAATCAGCTATAAAACCATTCGGTTCAGTGCAGTGAAGTACAGTTTGTTCTTTCTTTCTTTCTTTCTTTCTTTCTTTCTTGTGCAGGTTTTCGTTCTTTCTTTCTTTCTTTTTTATTTTATTCTTTCTTTCTTTCTTTCTTTTATTTTATTCTTTCTTTCTTTCTTTCTTTCTTTCTTTCTTTCTTTTATTTTATTCTTTCTTTATTTCTTTCTTTTCTTTCTTTCTTTCTTTCTTTCTTTCTTTTATTTTATTCCTTCTTTTATTTTATTTTATTCTTTCTTTCTTTCTTTCTTTCTTTCTTTTATTTTATTCCTTCTTTTCTTTTATTTTATTCTTTCTTTTATTTTCTTTCTTTCTTTCTTTTATTTTATTCTTTCTTTCTTTCTTTCTTTCTTTCTTTCTTTTATTTTATTCCTTCTTTTATTTTATTTTATTCTTTCTTTCTTTCTTTCTTTCTTTCTTTCTTTCTTTCTTTCTTTCTTTCTTTGTCTTGTTACGGGAAATTCAGTGTGAAAGTAAAAGTTTTCTCCCAACAGAACGGCGAGCTGACCAGCACAGCGGGCTACGACGCCATCCTCCAGCACCTCAATGATGGCAAGAGAACATGCAAGGAGATCGAAGACTTCATGAAGGCCAGGTGAGGGGACAAAAATAACCTGTTAATCATCCCATACACTGCAGTGTGTTTAGATATGGCACGGTAAATGTGTTCAACATGATATGTGACCGTGTTGTACAGATCACAGAGAAAGGAAGTGTAAATAACTCACTAACAGACACTGAGTGGGTTTAAAAGCCCAATATTGACTAACATAAAGAAGTGAAATGAACTGAGATCTTCCGTTATATAGCTCATCTCTCACTTCCTGTAGAGGCTAACTGTTTTTGGTTTTTTTTTAGTCGTGGTTTAGCTTGGTGTCTGCAAATATCAGCTGGACCTTCTGTGGCCTCGTCTTTATGCCATCTTCTGTTCTGTATTGTAGCTTTCTGCTGTTACGTTAATCTCAGGGCCTTCGCTCACTTCAGCTGAACAAACCGTCCAGTAATGTTTGGAAATGACACAGGAACATGATCACAGCCTTCACAACTGCATTTCTACTGCATATTCTGCCTTATTTCTTTCTTTCTTTCTTTCGTTCTTTCGTTCTTTCTTTCTTTCGCACATGTACTCCTGGATTTATTTAGAACACAGTCTTGTGGTCTGGATATCTGAAGTGATCACTGCTGGTTTTAGGGAAGAACAAGACGTAGCTCAGTAGCTGCTTTATCGCTGCTTTATTGAGTGGGTAAAATGCAGATCTGTCTTGGTGTAATCTAACTCTAAAATGTGAAGTGCCTTAGCAACATTTTGAAAGACAACTGAAAAAATCCTGAATGCTGGAATTCATCTCCTGACCAGAGATGATAAGGTTAAAGGTTTATAACATTATATAAACAATATAACTTTAAACACTGGCAACATCTTTATCTTCCATGTTTGTTGTCCTTTCAGAGCTGCAATTGAGGAGAAATATGCAAAGGAGTTGCTGGGTTTGTCCAAGAAAGTGTGTGGCCATAACGAAATGAAGTAAGGAATAAACTTCCCTTTCTCATCTTTCCCACACAACTTCTGCCACAGCACAGAACTGCACTGCTTCATCCACTTCCTTCCTCTAGCTGCACACATCAGATTTAAAACGCTGATGCTTCCTAAAAAGCCAAAAACAGACCAGTGCCAGCTTACATCAAAGCATTTATGACACACAACACCATCCTGATCCTCCCTCAGATTCTTCCTCAGTTCCTCCTGCCAATCCTCTCCAGATCCTTCATCAGTTCTTCTCCATATTCTTTCCCTGATCCTTCTTCTACCAGATCCTCCCTCAGATCCTCTCTCAGATCCTCCCTCAGATCCTCCCTCAGATTCTCCCGCAGATCCTCCTGCAGATCCTCCTGCAGATCCTCTCTCAGATCCTCTCTCAGATCCTCTCTCAGATCCTCTCTCAGATCCTCCCTCAGATCCTCCCTCAGATCCTCCCTCAGATCCTCCCTCAGATCCTCCCTCAGATCCTCCCTCAGATCCTCCCTCAGATCCTCCCTCAGATCCTCCCTCAGATCCTCTCTCAGATCCTCCCTCAGATCCTCCCTCAGATCCTCCCTCAGATTCTCCCGCAGATCCTCCCGCAGATCCTCCTGCAGATCCTCCCACAGATCCTCCCTCAGATCCTCCCTCAGATCCTCCCTCAGATCCTCTCTCAGATCCTCTCTCAGATCCTCCCTCAGATCCTCCCTCAGATCCTTAGCGATTTAGCACATCTGATTTAGCACATCTGTAGTCGGGATGGTGTTGTCCAGCAGAGGTTGAGTCGATAACGAGTTTTTAGGGGACGAGGCCGAGTCAAAATCGAGTCGAAATTAGAGCAAAAATGTCAATCTTGAGACTGAAAAGCATCAAGTCCTTCATGCAGGCTAAGACTTGATGAAACTAGTTGGTTTCATTGAAGCATAATGCATATGATGAGACTGTTTTCTAGAAGAAGGAATTACTTTAAACATTATTGGTTGAAACCAAAACCTTACATAGTGAGACTGAAAGCACAAGTGCCAGGAAGTCAAAAACAAGTCCAGCTCAAAAACAAATCTCTTGAGGGATTATAAGGATTTGACTGTACATCATTCCCCATTCAAGATCACATTGTACATCACTGTAACTTTTAAGAGATGATTTAGATCCTTTTGCACAGTTGAGATGGTCAGTCGTGCATGAATGAGCAGATTAAAGGGCCTTGTTCCAATACGACTTCCTCTGTCCATTTCCTCTCGGTTAGATATCCGCTACAATCTTTAGCTCAGTATACGAGCATCATTACCATAATGGATTCAAGACATTATAATATTAGCAGTAAAGGTGATGCGACTGTATATTTCTCTTGTTTTTTATTGCGGAGTTGCACCTTGATTTGCAAAGTTTGGACTTTGCTGTAAACCTGTCAATTCGGCTTCTTCTGATACACTTAGTTAAATTGATTCCTTTGTTTTCAAATTCTTGGTAGCATTTATTTTATTTATAATATGAGTCTAATTGAAAACCAGATCACTCAGTGTATGTGACAGATAGATTTGACATCAAATCTGATGATTCAGAATGATACACGTTCACTGGATGACACATCAACTGACTCTCTGGAATTTCTTGCCTATTTTTAGCACTCTGAAGCGATCACTCGATGTTTTCAAACTGCGTAAGTAAGAAGCTGTGAAAATTGTGAAACTTAAATAAAAGTCTTTGATAGTCTTATCCCTTGTGATGAAAGTGTGTGTGTGTGTGTGTGTGTGTGTGTGTGTGTGTGCATGTTATAGAAACAGAACAGGTGAGTATGTCTCACTTGCATCTGGCTCAGGCCATGAGGGATGAAGCCAAGAAGTTAGAGGAGTTTAGAGAAAAACAGAAAGATGCAAGAAAGAAGGTAAAGCTAAAATCTCTCACACACACACACACACACACACATACACACACAATCACATACACACACACACACACATACACACACTTCAGTCATCAAGGTGAAGGAAGGAAAGTAGGAAAGGAAGATAAATAGGGAAAAAAGAAAGGGAAGGAAAGTATGGAAGGAAGGAAGGAAATTATTGAGGGGAAGGAAGGAATGAAAGGAAGGGGAAGGAAATAAGGGAGGGAAGGGAAAGACCCTTAACCCTCATTTGCTCAGCGGTATAAGTGATATAAATGTAAGTCACTCTGGACGTCTGCTGAATGCCATAAATGTAAAAAAAAAAAAAAAAAAGAATTTACAATTTAACTCAGTTTTACAAGATGGTGTTCAGTGAAACTAAGAAGCTAAGCTTTGATTAAAAAAAAATATGAACACATAAATGTAGGTCTTATTGTAGGTGTTTTTGTGTGTTTGCAGGTGGAGCAGCAGATGGATGTGCTGCACAAACAGAAAGGGACACAGTACAAGAAAACCATGGAGGTAAAAGTTTCCCTTTGTTTATTCACTGGACAGGGTCGAGCTGTGACGCTAGTGTATCAAATCAGGAAATGTTAAGAATATAAAGAAGACCTTTGCTCTGCTGGGAAAAAAGCCATGTTAAAGTCATGTTAGTGTGTATGAACAATGGACAGAGCTTGTGCTGTGTGATTTTTCTATATTATCACTCTGAGGCTTTTAATTGGCTCCCAGTGATCAAGAATGTGAGATGAATGTAGAAGAAGAAATCAGGAGGTTTCTATGATGTGAATGAAATGCCATGTGACTGGAAATTTCATTATATGCTGGGACATATAGAGAATATGTTATGTTATATATAAAGAAAAAGTGAGCTTGACAATTTATTCACTCTTTTTAAAAAAATTAGCTGTTTTATCATTATTAATTTTTAGTTTTTTCCCCCATTTAAAGCATTTATTTATAAAAAGAATGACCAAAATGTCCTCATCTTTAAGCTTGAAGTGTGAAAAGCATCTCAAAAAAAGTTGAATAATATTATATAAAATTTAATATAATTAATATATATATATATATTATTCCATACCGGATTGATCGAAGCCCGTGTTAACAACGATCACCACCTGAAGGGTGCCGGGGGAATTGGGACTACTGTTGGTCGAGGAATAAGAGGAGGGAGAAGAGTTTGTAGGCAGAGAGAGAAAGAGGAAAGGCAGGAGTATAGGTCTGAGAATAGGGACTCTTAATGTTGGAACAATGACGTGGAAAGGTAGAGAGCTGGCAGACATGATGGAGAGAAGGAAGGTATATATACTGTGTGTGCAGGAGACCAGGTGGAAGGGGAGGAAAGTACGTACTATTGGAGGGGGATACAAACTGTTTTATTATGGTGTGGATAGGAAGAGAAATGAGGTAAGGAAACAATGGGAGGGGTGTGCAACAGATAAAGGTGATTAAAGATGGAGATGGAAAGGTGCTGACAGGTGAGGAGAGTGTGCAGAGAAGATGGAAGGAATATTTTGAGAAGCTAATGAATGAGGAAAGTGCAAGGGAAAGATGGGAGGAAGAGATGAATATCATAGACTAAGAAATAGCAAGGGAGGAGGTGAGGAAGGCTCTGAGGTAAAAGTGGAAAGGCTGTTGGTCCAGATGACATACCTGTGGAGGTGCGCATGTGTCTATGAACGACAGCAGTGGAGTTTTTATCTAGATTGTTCAACAGGAATTTAAAGAGTGAGAAGATGCCTGAGGAACGGAGGAGAAGTGTTCTAGTGCCGATCTTTATGAACCTTTTAAGAGCAGGGGTCATGTGCAGAGTTGTAGCAAGTACAGAAGTATAAAGTTGATGAGCCACACAATGAAGCTATAGGAAAGAGTAGTGGAAGCTAGGCTAAGAATAGAAGTGGATATTTGTGAGGAACGGTTTGGCTTCATGCCCAGAAACACCTGGAAAGGTGGAGGTCAGCTCTGGAATGAAGAGGAATGAAAGTCAGTTTTAGTAAGACAGAATACGTGTGTATGAACGAGAGGGAGGAAAGAAGAACAGTGAAGTTACAGGGGGCTGAGGTCAAGAAGGTGCAGGAGTTTAAGTATTTGATGTGAATTGTCCAGTGCGACAGGAAGTGTGAAAAAGAGGTGAAGAGGCGAGTACAGGCAGGTTGGAGTGGGTGGAGAAATGGGTCAGGAGTGTTATGCGACAGAAGAGTGTCAGCAAGAATCAAAGGAAAGGTGTAAAAGACAGTAGTGAGACCAGCGATGCTGTATGGGTTAGAGACTGTAGCAGTGAGGAAAAGACATGAGGCAGAGATGGAGGTAGCAGAGATGAGGATGATGAGGTTCTCTTTAGGAGTGACGAGGATGGACAGGATTAGGAACGAGCACATCAGAGGGACAGCTCAGGATGTCTGTGTTGGGGACAAGTTCAGAGAGGATAGATTGTGATGGTTTGGACATGTAGAGAGGAGGGAGATGGTTGAAGGATGTTGGAGATGGAGCTCCCAGGTAAGCGGTCAAGAGGAAGGCCAAAGAGGAGATATATGGATGTGTTAAATGAGGACATGAAGTTAATTGGTGCGAGAGTAGAGGATGCAGAGGATAGAGTTAGGTGGAAGCAGATGATTCACTGTGGTGACCCCTAACGGGAAAAGTCGAAAGAAGATGAAGAAGTAAAATGATATAGTCTGTATATTATTAAATAGTGAGACCATGTTTTAGCTCTGTGGACCAGCACATTGCTGTGGAAGAAATTTAATAAATGTATATTCAGAAGACCAGATCGATGAGAATATTTTGGGTTTTATTGCAGTTTTAAGGCTGCAGAGATTCAGTATGAATCTCTGCAGATGTATTAATGTATGACCTCAGTTTATCTCTGCTCAATGAAACTACACGATGACTATATACTGGTTTGAGAGAAAGTTACACAAACACACGCACGCTCTCACGCTCACACACACACACCAGAATCCAGTTAGACACAAACAAAGGCATTAATCATACAAATGACTAAGATGACAAAGCTTTTCATGTTACTAAGAAACCAAAAATTTGCCAAATCTTCAAAACAACTTTGGAACTCTTTACACATTTTGGACATATATAGTAACTAAAACTGTGTTATAACTGCCATTTCCTGTTAATGATGAAAAGTGCCATGTAGTCAGCTAGCAACAACAGCAGATAGCACCTTTTTAGGTGGCACAAAAGGCCATATATAAATTTTTATTACATACTTTGTCATATAGTCACCAAAGCTGTAGTATAACTAGCATAGCCTTTTAATTACGTGCGCTTAAGACATCTAGCATAAATATCATACCATAGCTAGCTGACACATCACACGACACCAGTTGTCGTTGCCAAATCTTTTAAAAGCCTTCATTTGTATTAGTCCTGACTGTTCATTGAGTTTCAAGCTGTGTGTTTAGCTTAATTACTTCTCAGTTAGCTTGTTTCAGGGCTCTCAAGTTTTGAAGACAGGCAAGAGTGACATCTCCAACCCCCCACCCAAGCACAACAAAGGGGGTGCCCCCCCAAAAAAAAACAAAAAAAAAACAAAAAGTTTATGACATAAAACTTTCCAAAACTTGATATTTGAATTAAACAAAACATATAAAATTATACAATGTAGTGCTGTTGGTTAGTAGCCTTATTTTTTTTAGATTTAATTACACAAAATTTATGATAAATTCATTATTTTATAAAATGTCATAAAACCGGGGCCCCGGCACCATCTCAGGGCCCCCAGTTTGAGAACCACTGGCCTAGACTACTTGTTCTGAGCAGGTGTTGTCAGTGAACAGGCTGTAAAACTGTTGGCTAAGTTACAGACACTCATGAAAAACTCCTGCTGATTATCTGGGAAACGTCTCTAACAGCAGTCAAAGTGTCCTTGTTTGTGTCAAACAAGTTGTGAATTTGTTGTAACATTAAAACAGGACATCATGACTTATTCTGTGCTCAAAGTGATGCTCGCAGCTCCAGTGATTTTCTCTGTGGATGAACGAGGATGATGGTGAACAATTCCAGGATTTGCTTTTTTTCATTGGTTGTTGCATTAAATTTTACCCAGATACAATAGTGCTATTTTCTGATTGGCTTTTGTGTAGCCTCTTTTTTTTATACAATGCAATGCAATTATGAAATACATTGTGTGGCTGGAGAGCGTGAAAAAAGACCAAAATGAGTGACTTGAGAGCCCTGTTGTTTACTGCGTTTGCTTAGCATCTTTACTCTAATGCTTGTTTATGGGTTAAACTGTTTCTGATGATGATTTTGTGGTGAACATGTTTTTTAAACATTAGATTAGCCTGGGTTAGCATGTGAAACTGCTGGGGCAGGGATGGGGATGGGGAGACCGCTAATTAGCAATTGTAGTATTTAAAATGATGTATTTGTAGTAATTGTTGTGTTGCTACTGAATTGTCTGATAGAGAGTAAACAGACTGATTTCTTATTATGTTTTGACATATAGTAACCAAAGCTGTTGTATAAATAGCATTTCCTGTCAGAACAGAGGTGGTTTTACTATTAGCCAGCTTGTGAAAGCAGTAGGTACAAAGTTAGCAAACATTTTTAGCTTCATGCTCACACCATATAGGTTTTTGACTGAACTTTTTGAATCTTTTGTTTGTATTAATCTTGCCCGTTGCTTGAGTTTAGTCTATTTACTGTCATGCCAGTAACCCTAACCCTACAGTAGGTTAAATTGTTGGGGGGAAAAAATCACTAAATGTACTTTATTTTAGGGATACAGTAACTACGGCTATAGCATACATATGATTTCCTGTCACAACTGTGGTAATTTTAGCGGATTAGTGTATTTTAGACAGATAGCAAGAACGGCAGGTACATAGCTAACATAAAGAGTTTCAAGCTAGCTTTGGGTGTTTAGCTTCATTACTACTTAGTTAGCTTGTATACTGTGCTTGTTTGACTGTTTACGCTAATGCTAGCTTATGGGTTAAACAGTTTCTATTGATAATTTTTTTTGGGTAACATAGTTTTAAATGCTAGATCATGGGTTAGCCTCTGAAATAATTAACATGTGGGGTGGGGTGGGGATGGTGGGTCTGTTTACTCTAAAGCTAGGTTGTGACAGACCAACATTGTGTTGCATATCTCATGCAAGAACTGAAGAGGAAGTGAATATCTGCAGCTCATTTACACAGAGATGAAAAGGAAGTCACAAACTGGTGTTCTCATATTACTGAAGTCCCAAACATGTCAGTTAAGGCTGAATTTATACCGACAGATAGGCACAGTACAATAAATACTCAGATACCAGACAAGGATTTTTAGTCTTAGCCGAGTACAAATAAACCAAAATAAAGTACTTTTAACTTTATAGACGTCTTAGTTATTGATATGTTCTTATAGATTTTCCTTTAGTTATTGATAAGTTCTTATAGATTCTTATCAATAGTTCTTATAGGAAATTTCCCCATTGTGGGACGAATAAAGGAATATCTTATCTTATTTTAGATTTAACTGGTTACATGAATTGAAAAGGTTTAATCCACAACTCAGTACAAGAAACTTAACTCTAGAGTATTTTTATTTTAAGTGACATGCTCTGTGAGTAAAAAAAACTTACTACTTTCAAAATAGACAAAAAAATTACTGTTCTTTTTTTCCCGATGTTGGAAATGCAGAACTTGCTTAAACACACTGCTTTCTGTTTGACACAACCCTTTTTTTTATTAGTTTGTAAGTAACAATTGAATATGAGTTGATATTACAAGCTATTAAAAGAAAATTCTATCCAATTTTATTATACGTTCATCTCCTTTTTGCATTGAAATAAAATGATCAGTATTATTTTTAATCCGGTGTTTCTACAACTACAAAGATATTTCTAAAAATTTGTCCAAAGAAAAGTATTTGATTAATGTGATAAATATTTATTTTTATATAGAATATAGAAAAATATTTTATATTTTATTTTAAGTATTATTGCTGATTAGCTATTATTATTATTATTATTATTATTATTATTATTATTATTATTATATAGAAAAGCTTACTGTGGCCAAATTTCCAGGGAAACTAAATATACGTAGCAAAAGAGTACAGTGACAAATAAGCGGGAAGTTTAAGTTTGTATAAAAGAAAAAAAATCTCATTTAAAATCAGAATGTCATATTTTTTATTTTATTTTATTTTGCCTGTCCTTGCTCGTAGAGCTTTTGTTTGTTTTTTTAAATAGCTCTTTAAAATAGTTGCTACACTCTTTATATTAAATGAAAATATATTTAATATTCTGTGCTAAATCAGATGTAGGAGATAGTAAAATTTGTTATCTGTGTTTAGAAAGAGTCTTAAAAATGTCTTTAAAGCGAGTGTGAAATAACTTCGTCAATGCTTTT
The DNA here is from genome assembly GCF_030014155.1 of Tachysurus vachellii. Lineage (NCBI taxonomy): Eukaryota > Metazoa > Chordata > Actinopteri > Siluriformes > Bagridae > Tachysurus > Tachysurus vachellii. The sequence goes on from NC_083479.1 coordinate 17,889,205, forward strand.
AGAAAAGTTTCTTCACCCAAATGTTGCTACTCCGATTGTGATGGCTTGCAAGAGGAACAGATGCTTCTATAAAACCCATGAACGTTTATTCCAGAACAGTTTCTTTTTGTGTGTGCATGTTAGTGTGTGTATATGTGTGTGTATGTATGTACGTATGTGTTAATGTATGTGTGTGTATGTGTGTTTGTGTTCCCGTTTCATCAACTTTCACTATCATATCCTGATAAGTGGTTCACTGTTGCAAAGCAATTTCCCAAATTTATATCTCACGTGAATGGATTTTTACCCCCTGAAACATTCAGCCAAAAAGCAAGTGTACAGCAGAGTTTATTTTAATCCTAAACACAATGTAAGACTTGAGACCTGCTTTTATAGATCTAAAATGTTGCAATAACAGTGTTTTAAGAAATATTTCCTTTTATATTCCTTCGATAGTCACCTTTAAATAGTGCAATATCAATCTTGAAACTTTTTGTACTTTTTGCAATATTTCTTATGTTCTATAAAACTGCTTTGAGACAATGTCCATTGTTAAAAGCAATATACAAGTAAATTTGAATTGAATTGATTTGAACTTCCTTTTTTCTCTTCTCTTGAAGCTCATAAGAAAAAATTGCTTGTCATGTTACGGGGGAAAAAAAAAATACAAACTTGCTAGAAAGCGCTGACACTGGAGGCTCTTTCTAAAAAAATGCAAAATAAACATCAAGTTATTAAGTGCAACGAATAATCAACAGTTGCACACTTTTTTTTTATTGGCTTATTTTTTTTATTGACTGTAATGAACCAATTGAACACTGTTACAGAAAGATATATGAGATAAAAAGATAATATGGAGCTTGATAATATGAGATCTTATGAAGAAGTACTTCAGGTTTGTCAGAGTGCAGAAGAACAGATCCTGCTCAAACATTTTATACAGTTTTTTCCTCTCTGTTGTTTAAATGGGATTTTGCTTTAAATGTAATTTGAGTGTAAGAACCGAGTATCACTCAGATAGCGGGTGATAACTGTCGTCTAGCCGGATGTCTTTAAATGATGATCATGATCATGTTGGCTTGGTATTGTTACATGTGTTATCACACACGTATTTGATTATGCATAAGAATTTCCATTATGTTTTAATAACATTATCCTTGTAAATGCAATAACACTAAAGAGTTTATTTCTGGTATCAGAATTTGATCTGATGGACTACATTTAGTGCACCGTTGTTGTTGTTGTAGTAGTAGTAGTAATAATAATAATAGAAATAATAATACCAACAATAATAACATTACTACATGTTTTAATAATAATAATAATAATAATCATAATAATAATAACAATAATAATAATAATAATAATAATAATAGAAATAATAATACCAACAATAATAACATTGCTACATGTTTTAATAATAATAATGATAATAATAATGATAATAATAATCATTATTATTATCATTATTATTATCATTATTATTATTATTAAGTTAGTATCAGAATGCTCAGAATATCAAAATATCAAATATTTTGATTTCAAAGTACTTTGGATTTGTTCCTCGCATTAATAATAATAATAAAATGAAATAAAATAAAACTAAATAAATAAATAAAATAGTGATGAAGTGTGTGTGTGTGTGTGTGTGTGTTCCAGACTAAGAAGACCTACGATCAGAAGTGCCGTGACAAAGAAGACGCAGAGCAGATGATGAACCGAAACGCCACCACCAGCAACAGCAAACAGCAGGAGAAGGTCTGTAACAATACCATGAGATATCATGTGAAAGGGTCAGCTAACAAGTTTAGTACAATATTGGCTAGAATTTCTTGAAGATGTACAAATTTATAGCTTGTAGTTAATAATCAGTCAACTCACTATTTCATAACATTAGAATTAACATTCATTGGGATTCAGAAAACCAAACTGCAGCTCATTGGCCTCCATCTGGTTACAAAGCGTAAAGTAGGGCAGAACGATACGTTATCAATATTATATCATGATTCCTGAAAGAATTTCTGTCATAAAGGTTATATATCACAATACCTACAATGGAAATAAAAAGTCTACACATTCTGGTGAAAAAGGAATTTTTTTATGTCAATTTCATGTCAAAACTTTTTCCAAACTCAGTGTGAAAGTACAGAAATTAAGCAATCAGAAACATTTTAGGGAAATATAAAAAATAATAATAATTTAAAAGTTACAATAACCTGGTTGTGTAAGTATACACACCCCGTAACTACTACCTTGTTGAAGGATGCAGTGTTTTTGGGTAAGAGTCTATCAGCATGACATCTCAACCTGGCACTATTTTCCCACTCGTTCTTGCAAAAACATTTTTTTTAAAATCACACAAACATGTAATTTTAAGCGGCGGTGTGTAGACTTTTTATATCTATGTTATGTGTGTTTTTGTGAGCAGTTTCTCAGCGATAAAGTACAGGTCTGATGTTAAATTAATGCATTTTAAATTTTTAAGGTTATTTTTTTAACACACACACACATAAATTCTATATATATATAATTTAAAAAGTTAAAACTAATTTTAAAATTTGGACATTTTTAAATTTTAAATTGGAATTTTAATTGCATACAAAATCTTTACAGCTGCTTACAAGTACAAAATTATTTAAAACAGTAAAACAATGTGAACAATTAACAAAATAAGGATTTTTTTTTTTTTTTTTAACATAAGGATTTTTTTTTACTGGTTTAAAATACAGATTGCTTTTAAGTATCTTTTGTATGCTTTCTTGTTTGTTTTATTATTTATTAATTGTTTTCTTTACTTTCTATATTTTCTCTTGAAAAGAAAAATAATTCAGCATTTTTAAATCTTGCTTATTTTTATTTGTATTTATCAGAAATCTTAAATATCATAATTTTTTTTTTTTTGTTACCGAAATTTAATTGATGGAAATATTATACAAAACATTATACATGGAGCCGAAGAAAAAGTGCATTATTCACTCAGTTTCTCTGAAAAATCCTAAGCTAGATGATCAGAGTATCGTTCCACACCGCAAAACAGAAAAATGACTTCCGACTGGTGGATAAAATACGAACAGAGTGCTGTAGCGGTGTAGGCTGATTCGAGCACTAGAATAGAAACACAAACCAAACGCCAAAGACATGAACTTCCTGCCCTCGTTCTATGTGACTGTCGCATGTCTTTTATCAACCTCAGGGTCAGCTTTCATTCTTACATCAAAAAAGTGAGGACCTTCACTTCAGAGCTTCACTTCAGCTTTCAGTAGCCAATATGTTATCATGTGTTCGCTGCTACATAAGTCAACTTCCTACTAAAATACAGATAAAAGAGTTCGATGTGATGTCGAATCTTCTTCCTTGCTCATGACAATGAGAAGTTCTTGCTTGTGTGAATCTCCAAAATAAATATGGCTACTTGAAGCTAGTTGAAGCTATAAAACTCACACCGAGCACTCTTACACAAGTTTGTACTTTTGGTGTGCTCGTGTCTTTTTCTTTTGTATATGTGGATGAAAGGACAAGTGTCTTGACTGAGATACAGCACATTAAGGAAACCTTGAGAAAGCTGTAGAAGGCATTAGCCTGGATGATGGGCTTCATAAATAAAAAAGTAAAAATATTAAAAGACTATGGAATTCTAAGATTTTTGGGGATTTCATGCAGTATGACAGAATCAATTGGAATAATTTTGCTAAAATAACCATACAGTTGGGGGGGCACGGTGGCTTAGTGGTTAGCACGTTCGCCTCACACCTCCAGGGTTGTGGGTTCGATTCCTGCCTCCGCCTTGTGTGTGTGGAGTTTGCATGTTCTCCCCGTGCCTCGGGGGTTTCCTCTGGGTACTCCGGTTTCCTCCCCGGTCCAAAGACATACATGGTAGGTTGATTGGCATCTCTGGAAAATTGTCCGTAGTGTGTGATTGCGTGACTGAATGAGAGTGTGTGTGTGTGCCCTGTGATGGGTTGGCACTCCGCCCAGGGTGTATCCTGCCTAGATGCCCGATGACACCTGAGTTATGCACAGGCTCCTCGTGACCCGAGGTAGTTCGGAGAAGCGGTAGAAAATGAGTGAATGAATGAATGAACCATACAGTCTAGAGAGAAGCGGTAGAAAATGAGTGAATGAACCATACAGTCTAGAGAGAAGCGGTAGAAAATGAGTGAATGAACCATACAGTCTAGAAATACTGTAATCATTCAGCACTGCCTTGTAATAAAGCTTTTTTCTATTTTTATATAAAGTACGAACATTTTTATTGGCCATGTCGGTGTCAAAAAGTTATTATACTTATTTAATCTGTAAATGTAATAAATGAGATTGAATAACTAACTGTTTCATGCATGAGCACTCACGAGATGTAGGGAGGGCGGGAGCGAGCGAGCGAGGGAGGGTGGACCGAAGAGAAAATACTGGTACTGCAATAGTGTCTGTTTATTTCTGACTTACAGGAAAAGTTGAGTGAAAAACGAGATTTATATAGATATATAGAGAGTTGATGTCATGCTCTCGCATTCTGTCTCTACCTCTTTCTCACGTTTGTTTCATTCCCTCCTTTCAGCTCTACACCAAAGCACAGCAAGCCAAACAGTCAGCAGAGGAAGCAGGTGAGCTCATTTACAAGTTATTTCCATTTACTGCTAGATGTAGATAAGCACAAAGGCCCAGCTCACATATGGAAATAAATCAATGTGTGTGAATGGATATGGGCACAGCACTGGAGTGTAAGCTTGGGTTTTCTCCTCATACAGACCGAGTTTACAACCAGAACATTCTTGCATTGGCAAAGTTGCGAGAGGAGTGGCTGAATGAGCATGTTAAAGCATGTGAGGTGAGAAACACACACACACACACACAGAACAGGGTGATGTGATGAAGCCTGACATGAAGCAGAGTTCTGCTACGATTCACTGTGACCTGCCAGAGCTGCCGACCTTCGGTGACCTTGGCGTCGGTGAACAAAATTTAGTGAAGTTTAAGTTCATGCAAACATGTAGCAACTCGTACAGCAACTTCCAATAGTAGAGAAGACTGTGGAACTGTTATTATGCTAGTTGCTTTGCCCACTGATTAACATTATTATTATGGCAACCAGTCGTAGCATCGGAACGTCTACTGACCACTTCATAGTAAAGAGACTGGAGATTTCCATCTATAAAATCACTGTATGTGTGAATGTAGCTTTATTGTTACCACCCTAAAAAGTTTTAATCTCTTACATTATAGCAGTTTGATCAAAGCGATCACAGTATTTTAGTATTAAAGAACGAAAGATTGTGCAAATTAGTTAAACTAAAATAGTTAAACTATGGCATCACAGTTACTATATTCATTCAGTTTTCTGTGTGTGTTTTTAGATGTTCGAGAAACAAGAAGTGGAGAGAATCAGTGTGTTGAGGAACGTCGTGTGGACTCACTTGAACCAGCTCTCGCAGCAGTGTGTGACCAGCGATGAGGTAACACTATACCGGCTTGGAATATAAGCGTTAAAACTTGTAACGTGTCGTGATGTTTATTATATGACTCAGTGATGCCTTGGAGTTTTCTATAGCACAAAAATATCAAACGTGTTCACCAAACACTGCATACAACCACCTGGAATGTCTAACATGTCCTCCTGCTATACACACAGTTCCTCATCCAAATCAGATCTGTCTGGCTTCTGTATCGCTATCGACAGGAAATTAAAGACGTCCTCATCGGTCACATGCTGCCCTTTCTTTCAAAACAGGAAGCAAAGTAATTTGTATATTATACAATGCTGCTTTTATAGCAGTGGATAACTTGTCAGAGGTAGCAAAAAAAATAAATAATTAATTAGTTTTTTGGGTTTTTTTTTTTTTTTTTTTTTGCTAAATTAAATGAATAAAATGTAATTAATTCATTAATTGAAATAATACTAATTAATTAATGAATTACTTAAAATACTAATACAAATATTCTAATAAAAAAAAAATATTAAATTAGAAAATAAAAGAAATAAAATACTGTTCTGTAGTTGACCAAAGTGCTGTGTAAATAATTAATAATATATTTATATATATATTGTTTATTTTATCTACCACCAATCTGTGCTCTTACCGAAATTTGTACGGTTATAAAATATGAATATTTTTAACTTTTATTGTGACTTTTAAAAGTTTGCCCTTTTGTACAAAAGGTTCAGAAACACAATGAAAACTCTGTTGAAGGTGGTGAAAGGGAAAAAGTTGGTGGGTGATTCACAATGAGTCAAAATATTTGGGTGAATGGTAAATAATATCTTCACAAAAGCTCCAAACTCTCCCCTTAAATTATTTTCTCTTGTATTTTAACTTATTTTAAAGTAAATCAGAGTGTTTGATCTCTGACTGGGGGGAAAAAAAACTTTCCGATATTTTCCGATACCTTGAACAAAACTGGGTTTGAGGGCAAAAGCCAAAAGTTTCCAAACGCTGCAGCTATCTAACGTTTTGTTTATTGAAATAGAATTGCAAGTTTGAGTCTTGAAAATACCACAGCTGCCCTGCAAAAATCAAGAATAACTGTGCTACTTTCTGGGTGGTCAAAACATACTTCCTGCCTCCAGTGCCTCAGTGAGACACAAGTCAATCTTTATGTATGAGCCTTGGAGCTTATGTATACAGAATAGAGCAGTGGTTTGAAAAGATGACACAAAATTTCCAAAGACAGGAAATGTCTTAACATCCTGTAGACCTCAGTTTAACCATGTACATGTGATACTTACACTTTGATGTTGGCAGTATGAAGAGCCTTCAGGTTTTGTTATGATGCACCACAAGCACAGTAAAGTGAAACAAATAACCAAGGACACATTCTGAACGTTAAAAGAGCATGTTAATTTACATGCATCGAACAAATGTTTTGTACCTTTCTGTTACCCACTTATAAAGTAAAAAAAACGTGCAGTTCTTTCATTATTACTACATTATTATTCATTATTAGAAATTATTACAAAATAAAAACTGCCATGATCTCTTTGCCTGGCGGTCCCCATTGAAAAAAGCATGGCTCTAAAACCAGGTAAACCCCATAATGGATCCGTGTTTTTAAGACCAGCCAGTTCCCATAAAGAAGGCATGGCCTTAGTACCAGCAGTGGAGGTGTTCTTGGTGCATGTCACAGAGAGTCATGTCCTTTGTGCCTTTCAGACTCATGAAGTACGTGTAGTCTTGGTGTTAGCCAGTCTCTATAAATGAAAAGATGTGACTTTGGTGCCAGTTAATCTCTGTAAAAAAAAAGTCATGACCTTGGTGCCAGTTAGTCCCTATAAAGATTGTGACCTTGGTGCCAGTTAGTCCTCGCAAGGAAGTCATGGACTTACTGCCCATTAGTCCATATAAAACTGTGGCCATGGTGCCAGTTAGTCCCTGTAAATCTTTAGAGATTTAGTTCTAGTCAGTCTCTTTAAAGAAGGTGTGGACTATTGACTGTCAGTCCTTGTAAACTATGGTGGTCTTGGTGCATGTTAGTCCCTATAAAGATGTGACCATTTGCCAGTTAATCTCTGTAAAGGAGTCATGACCTTGGTGCCTATTAGTCCCTATAAAGCTGTGACCTTGGCGTAAGTTAGGCCCTGTAAAGAGGTCATGATCTTCCTGCCTGTTAGTCCCTATAAAGGTGTGGTCATGGTGCCAGTTAGTCCCTGTAAATCTTTTCTAGACTTAGTTCTAGTCAGTCTCATTAAAGAAGGTGTGGACTCTTTGACTGTCAGTCCTTGTAAAATATGGTGGTCTTGGTGCCAGACAGACCCCATAAAGGAAATGTAGACTTGGTTACAATCAGCTCTTGTAAAGACGGTGATGTCTGTTTGTCACCTTGTTCCCTGTCAGTCCTCATTAAGTGCCGCTTGTCAGACCCTGTAAAGTTTTGGTGGCAGTCAGTCAGAACAATATATGTGTGGCCTTGCTGCCTGTTGGTACATGTAAAGGAATTGGAACCTTGGAGGCAGTCAGTCTCCATAAAGAAGGCATGGCTTACGTGCCAGGTAGTCCTCATATAACGGTGTGGCATTGGTGCCTGTCTGTCTCCATAAAGAAAGAGTGCCAGAGTCATGACTTCCTTATGGGTACTGACTGGCACAAAGCCATGACTTCCTTATGGTACTGACTAGCACAAAGCCATGACTTCCTTATGGTACTGACTGGCACAAAGTCATGACTTCTTTATGGTACTGACTGGCACAAAGTCATGACTTCCTTATGGGTACTGACTGGCACCAAAGCCATGACTTCCTTATGGGTACTGACTGGCACAAAGCCATGACTTCCTTATGGTACTGACTGGCACAAAGTCATGACTTCTTTATGGTACTGACTGGCACAAAGTCATGACTTCCTTATGGGTACTGACTGGCACAAAGTCATGAGCTGTGTGCTGTGTGCCAGTCACTCAATGTAAAAGAGTTATGACCTTTGTTCAAATCAGTCCTTATAAAGGAGGCATGGCCTTAGTGCAAGTTAGTCCTCATAAAGAATTAACTTGCAACTAGTTACATAATTCAAGATCTCTTCATTTGCCAATGAAATATGGCATGGCATGTTAAAAGCATCTGAACAGAGAATTGCACATTCAGGAATGCAGGAGGTGACAGAGACACATATAAAAAGCACAGGGGTAGAAAACAGGAATGGAGTAGGACATAAATTGTGGTAAAGTTTTGAGCTACCAAGAGTTGTCAGGATATTGATGAGGAGGATGTTGCCTCTGGAGCTGATATTCCTTCAAAGTCACCCATACAGTAGGTGTTCATTTGGGTTGAGATGTGGTGAGTCTGAAGGCGTTGGCATTTGATTTACATCATTTTCATCCACATTTCATCCTCATTCCATCCAATGTTGTGATAAGTCAGAATAACTTTGTATAACCTTATATTGATTTGCATGATTTCAAGTGAAATTCAAGAAAAAGAAATACCCCCCCTAAGGCTCAACAGAGCTAGAGCATTTTCCTTTTATGCGTCACTCATCAGTGAGAAACATTAGGCATGAGCAGAAAGGGTGCGGTTGGGATTATCAGATGTGTGTAAATAACAAGGGTAGAAGTGCAGACATGTCGGTTTAGCAGAACAGTTCGTGTGATACACTCTGAAAAAATGCATCGTCACAGCTAAAGAGCAGTATATCAATAAAACACGTGGTCCTTCCTGTACTGATGACTCAAATGTTTCTTACTTCTCACTAGTGATCCATTCAGCACTTGACTATCTAGAACCTGGATGTTTGTGAGGCAGTAAAGATTATACGTATAAATATAATGTGAGATATATTTGTGACAAACTCAGAGCCTGCTGATGTTTGTATATACTGTAAGATGCTGAATATATAAACCTAGCCTGAGTTTCTTTGGTGTGTGTGTGTGTGTGTGGGCTGTTGACAATTTCATTGCAGCTCTATGAGGAAGTAAGGAAGTCTCTGGAGCAGTGTGACATTCAGGAGGACATTGAGCACTTCATCAACCTGAGGAGAACCGGGGACAAACCTCCAGGTGATACACACTGCACAAACACACAGTTGTTTCGTTTAAAACCTGATCATAAAATCACAGTAACGATAGTAACGATCTCGTCTCTGTTCTTTTTACAGCTCCTATATTGTATGAGAATTTCTACAGCAATCAGAGAACGGTGCCAAACAGACAACCGCCGTCTGTCACTAGGTGCATCAGAGTCACTTCCTGTTATTAAACTGCATCCTCTTCACCTATAATCCGAAGTGATCTTGGTAATGAATTAACATTAAAAACACGTGTTGTGTTCTGCTTTAGGAGAGGAGCTGCGCCTCCACCGCCGAACACAGAAGGTCTGATTTGACACATTTTCATCATTTATGTCCAAAATGCTGGATTATGGTTTATTTTTATGCTGCATTGTAAGTTAATATGCATAATATTCATAATTTCCGTAGGTGACGTGTATTCGACTATAGGCGATCCAGGATACAGTGTAATTCGTTACTAACAACACACAAGGAAATCCATCAGTACTTAGCCAGGTATGTAGATAAGTTCACTCACTCACTCATTTTCTACCGCTTATCCGAACTACCTCGGGTCACGGGGGGTGCACCCTGTAGATAAGTTCTCCTTTATAAAGCTAATGCGATGGAAGGAACCAGTTTATCACCGTGCAAGCTATGAGTGTTCATTTTTCCCCACACTCATCTCGAAAGACAACGACTTGCACATCACCAGCATTTGTACTTGAACAGTTTAATGATATATTAGAATATGTTTAAAAAATATACAATATATTTATGGAAAAAGAAATGGTGGAAGACTACAGTGATTTTACACCAGAATTTGGGTTGGGTTAAAAAATCCAGTTATTTGCTGCATACTATTAAATAGGTGCATGTTCATCTCTACCACTCGCACCTCCGTATTCAGCAAGGCCCTTAACCCTCAATTGCTCAGTTGTATAAAAAAAAAAAAAGATAATGTAAGTCGCTCTGGATAAGGGCGTCTGCCAAACGCTGTAAATGCAATGTAATATAAATGTAATCATAAAATGTTATGTCTTGAACATGCTCGCAAACAAACGAATCATACGAATCATCAATATAAACGCTCGAGGTGTATACACGGAGATGTTTCATTGCAGGCTAGCTCACTGCTTAGCATCATTTAGCCCCTGACATGACCCCAAGCCATAAGGATTTTTACCTCCTGACTCTTCTTTCGGTGCTAATCCTTATCAGCCAGTGTTAATCTGATTCCTAGATACAATTCTGAATCAACTTTTCGGTAACATTAGACCCAAGTAGAATAAACAAGAAAAACACTAGCGATAAGCTTCTATTACTATTACTTGTTAGCTAAATTAGCACTCCAGACCGCTAACGTTCTTCATGTGTAGATGAGAACATTATTATTATTAGTATTAGTAGTATTATTAATGCCAGTTGTGTTCTTCTGTTTCAGAGAATCCTCCCTGCTGTGTCAATGTTAACTAATCCATGAGGTGTTCATTAGGTGTCACTTAATATTCACCCTAAACATTCAGCACATAATAATAATAATAAGAAGAAGAAGAGCAGAGAATAAGAACACCATGCTGTATGTCACTACACTGATACTGTATGGCCATTGTGTAATTTATTGCCTTTATTTGTCTATTTGAATATCAGAATTGCGATGATATTAATTAAATCCTTATGAAGCAATTTTTTTAATAGTGTCAGTAGTTTCGATGAACCATCGTAAATGTACACTGGATTTTACTCTTATTGACTTTGTTCGTATGTGAGATAGCAGATTATTCGGAGTGTCATGAAAGACACGGACGTCTTTCTTATTTATTTTTATATTGCGTTTAGATATTTAAAGTTGTCTTTTTTTTTTCTTTTTTTTTTTTTTTATAGTTTTGCAAATGGCCAGTGTGGTAATGTCTGCCATATAGAAAACACCACAAAAAAAAAAGACATTATTGAGGACATTTGATACTTGTTCAGATGGTATTTTGTAATAATATCAAACTGATAATATGTGTTATGAAAAGTTCATAGAAGGTTTCTGGTTTACAGACAAAGTAGCATGAATGTTTGTTGTCATGTAACAACTGCTGTGCTGTTAAACGCCATGTAACTTCCTGCTTTAATAAAATCTGATCGCTACTGAAATCATGCTGTAGCCCCTGATCTGTCCTGGAGGGAAAAAAATGTCTCCGCAGACTGGATCTGAACGAAGAGGAGATAAAATGAATACACAAATATAAATAATATGGCTGGGTTTTAGATTTATAGACTTATTTCTTGTTATGTAAAGGATAAAACATGTGCAGGGTTTGTGCTGTTTTAGGAAAATAATTAATAACAGTGTGGTGTGATGTAGCCTGGTGATAAGACAAGTTCCTCTCACCCCCTAAGGCTGAGGATTATGAACGACTTTGCCCTATATTTTGCTTTTGCAGCTATAAACACACACTAAATATTCAATAAGGCAAAGGAACTCAAACAGAATTGTACATACTGTAAACGAAAGCCACAATCATCAGTACATCCTGTTAATGTTCAGGTGTAGGGATGTGGTAGCCTAGTGGTTAAGGTGTTGGGCTACCAATCGGAAGGTTGTGAGTTTGATTCCTACGCAAGGCTCTTAACCCTCAATTGCTCAGTTGTATAAGAATGAGATCAAATGTAAGTCGCTCTGGATAAGTGAGTCTGCTAAATGTTGTAAATGTAAATGTTATAAAGTAGGCACACGATTTCACAAACAAGAACAGCGGAAGTGTTTCAGATCTGATTGGGAATCCAGAGGAACCTACAGCCTCCGTCAGGTGTGTGTGACGTGAAAGTTTTGCCGTGAGGGAAACGTCTGGTCCGGACCGTGCTGTGTTCTCGGATGGATGTTTTAAAAAAAACACGCTTCCCTTCTCTCCAAAGGTCAGAGGTCGCACAAGGTGAGGCCTTCAAAACCTGGAAGTTGCGGAAAGATCCGAAAACCTGCACCGTCTCTGAATCCAGCTGTTCGGATAACTGATGTTCTGATTGGTCAAGAAACTCTTGGTCCAGTCTGGATTTTTTGTCTGCAGGATTGTTAGCGCTGCTGGACTCAATGTCACTTGGCCATAATTTTCTCTTCACTCCTGCGTTGGTGTGTTCTGACAGGATTCCGAGCGAGCACTCGTCTTCCTCTGGTGGTGTGTGATTGAGAAGAGACTCGAGCCATGATGTCTGTAAAGCTGCATTGAAATGCCGGTCAGATGGCTCTGCACTCGAGGCATAGGAGTGTGTGTGTGTTGTGAAAGCTGAACCTTGGTGTGACACACACTCTGAAGTATTGTCAGGGTGTGAAGTGAAGGCCTTGATGGGGGGAAAAAGATGAAGATGAAGTCAATGTGGCGTTGAGCCAATGTGAATGGGCTAATTCTAAAAGTCATTGCACCCCCTGGTGGAAATACCTCAATATAACAGATATATAGAGCTCAAACTTCTGCACTATTTCCACACCACTACGTATTTGTATGATGCACTTATTCAATCTAAAAATGTTGGATGCTTTGGGATCTCAGCAGAACGGAGGCAGTGCAGGCTATAAGCTTCTTCTAATATGTTATTGTTGCTATAGCAACAGCCAATTCACTGGCTAAGTGAAGCCAAATAATAAGCAGATTATTAATTAGTAATGGAATTCAAGAAGGAAAAAATATTGCATACAAGTTTGCTGTGAAGAGAAGGTTATTTAGTTCACTTTAACAGAGAGAGAGAGAGAGAGAGAGAGAGAGAGAGAGAGAGAGAGAGTGAGACAGAGAGTGAGAGAGTGAGACAGAGAGAGAGACAGAGAGAGAGACAGAGAGAGAGAGAGAGAGAGAGAGAGAGAGAGAGAGAGAGAGAGACAGAGAGAGAGTGAGACAGAGAGTGAGACAGAGAGAGTGAGAGTGAAACAGAGAGTGTGACAGAGAGGGAGACAGAAAGGGAGACAGAGAGAGAGGGAGGGAGAGAGTGAGACAGAGAGAGTGAAACAGAGAGTGAGACAGAGAGAGACAGAGAGAGAGAGAGAGAGAGAGAGGGGGAGAGAGAGTGAGAGAGAGGGGGGGAGAGAGAGAGTGAGAGAGAGAGTGAAACAGAGAGTAAGACAGAGAGAGTGAGACTGAGTGAGAGAGAGAGTGAAACAGAGAGTGAGACAGAGAGAGTGAGACAGAGAGAGTGAAACAGAGAGAGTGAGACAGAGAGATAGAGACAGAGAGAGTGAAACAGAGAGAGTGAGACAGAGAGAGAGAGTGAGACAGGGAGAGAGAGTGAGAGACAGAGAGAGTGAGACAGGGAGAGGGAGAGAGAGACAGAGAGAGAGAGAGAGAGAGAGAGAGAGAGAGAGAGAGAGAGAGAGAGAGAGAGAGACAGAGAGAGAGAGGGAGAGAGAGAGGGAGACAGAGAGAGAGACAGAGAGAGTGAGACAGAGAGAGAGAGAGAGTGAGAGAGAGAGTGAAACAGAGAGTAAGACAGAGAGAGTGAGACTGAGAGAGAGAGAGGGAGAGAGAGAGTGAGAGAGAGAGTGAAACAGAGAGTGAGACAGAGAGAGTGACAGAGAGAGTGAGACAGAGAGAGTGAAACAGAGAGAGTGAGACAGAGAGAGTGAAACAGAGAGAGTGAGACAGAGAGAGAGAGTGAGACAGGGAGAGAGAGTGAGAGACAGAGAGAGTGAGACAGAGAGAGGGAGAGGGAGAGAGAGACAGAGAGAGAGGGAGAGAGAGAGAGAGAGAAACGGAGAGAGAGAGGGAGACAGAGAGAGAGACAGAGAGAGTGAGACAGAGAGAGAGAGAGTGAGACAGAGAGAGAGAGAGAGAGAGAGAGAGTGAGAGTGAA
>NC_083479.1:17908477-17963477 GCF_030014155.1 Tachysurus vachellii
AATCAATTAATGCGATTCGTTTGGTTCGAATCATGCAATGATTAGTCTTATTTCTTTGTAAATTAATTCTGCATAATCACTATTGTGTAGATAACATCCAGTTATTTACAGATACACTGTAAGACAGGTAGTTTGCATAAAGTCAGTAATACATGAGCTCAGTGTTAAAATACTTTTTTATTTCGATTCGGTAACATTTACTGTATATAATACAAGAAAACTCCTCTCAATATCACATGATACAGATGAAACACTCCCAGCTAGAAGAGTAGCACCGTCACACACTGGGTCATGATTTAATAGATTCAAGTATTTATGCTTCCATGCTGTTTCTATAGATGTGTATTTTTTTTTCTGCTCACACACACAACAAGCTGATGAGCTTAAGTAGTCTTTAGAGCAGCCTTTTTTTTTTTTTTTTTTTTTTTTTTAAAAAAAAAAAAGACTTCAGCATGGACGCAGGAGCTTCAGCGTGGAATTTTCTCAGATTTAATCAACTCGAGAATGATCTGTATGGTCTTCTCATCTGAGGAAAGAGCACAAAATCTTAGTGACGGATGTGAACTCGTATAATTGTGAATTCAGTAACTTCTGTGTTTTTTTATTTTTGAGAAACATTACAGTAAACACATCAATTCATTTTTTTTTTTTTTTTTTAATAAGAGCACATAAAAACATGTCAAGGAGCTGGACCTGATTAAACCTAAACACACCATGATATTAAAGCTGGTCCTGAGTGTAGGTGTGACTTACCTTCCATACTCAGTTTAGGATTAGCCAGCTTTCTCTCCAACAGGGAGTCAAGGAGCTGACGCAGGTGTTTGAAGATCACACCGATTCGGACCGGGGCCTTGATGGGAAAATCAGCAGAATAACGACTCAGAGGACAGATCTATTAAAATTCTTCTGCACACAAGAGCTCACACAGTGACAGACGCACACCCAACTGACACAGTGACAGACACACACCCAACTGACACAGTGACAGACAGACGCACACCCAACCAACACAGTGACAGACAGACGCACACCCAACCGACACAGTGACAGACAGACGCACACCCAACCAACACAGTGACAGACAGACGCACACCCAACTGACACAGTGACAGACAGACGCACACCCAACTGACACAGTGACAGACAGACACACACCCAACTGACACAGTGACAGACAGACACACACCCAACTGACACAGTGACAGACAGACACACACCCAACTGACACAGTGACAGACAGACACACACCCAACCAACACAGTGACAGACAGACACACACCCAACTGACACAGTGACAGACAGACACACACCCAACCAACACAGTGACAGACAGACACACACCCAACTGACACAGTGACAGACGCACACCCAACCGACACAGTGACAGACAGACACACACCCAACTGACACAGTAACAGACACACACCCAACTGACACAGTGACAGACGCACACCCAACCGACACAGTGACAGACAGACACACACCCAACTGACACAGTAACAGACACACACCCAACTGACACAATGACAGACGCACACCGTACCAACACAGTGACAGACGCACACCCAACCGACACAGTGACAGACACACACCCAACTGACACAGTGACAGACGCACACCCAACCGACACAGTGACAGACGCACACCCAACTGACACAGTGACAGACGCACACCCAACTGACACAGTGACAGACACACACCCAGACACAGTGACAGACACACACCGTACCGACACAGTGACAGACGCACACCCAACCGACACAGTGACAGACGCACACCCAACTGACACAGTGACAGACGCACACCCAACCGACACAGTGACAGACGCACACCCAACTGACACAGTGACAGACGCACACCCAGACACAGTGACAGACGCACACTGAACCGACACAGTGACAGACGCACACCCAACCGACACAGTGACAGACGCACACCCAACCGACACAGTGACAGACGCACACCCAACCGACACAGTGACAGACGCACACCCAACTGACACAGTGACAGACACACACCCAACCGACACAGTGACAGACGCACACCCAACCGACACAGTGACAGACACACACCCAACTGACACAGTGACAGACAGACACACACCCAACTGACACAGTGACAGACAGACACACACCCAACCAACACAGTGACAGACAGACACACACCCAACTGACACAGTGACAGACAGACACACACCCAACCAACACAGTGACAGACAGACACACACCCAACTGACACAGTGACAGACGCACACCCAACCGACACAGTGACAGACACACACCCAACTGACACAGTGACAGACGCACACCCAACCGACACAGTGACAGACAGACACACACCCAACTGACACAGTAACAGACACACACCCAACTGACACAATGACAGACGCACACCGTACCAACACAGTGACAGACGCACACCCAACCGACACAGTGACAGACACACACCCAACTGACACAGTGACAGACGCACACCCAACCGACACAGTGACAGACGCACACCCAACTGACACAGTGACAGACGCACACCCAACTGACACAGTGACAGACACACACCCAGACACAGTGACAGACACACACCGTACCAACACAGTGACAGACGCACACCCAACCGACACAGTGACAGACGCACACCCAACTGACACAGTGACAGACGCACACCCAACCGACACAGTGACAGACGCACACCCAACTGACACAGTGACAGACGCACACCCAGACACAGTGACAGACGCACACTGAACCGACACAGTGACAGACGCACACCCAACCGACACAGTGACAGACGCACACCCAACCGACACAGTGACAGACGCACACCCAACCGACACAGTGACAGACGCACACCCAACTGACACAGTGACAGACACACACCCAACCGACACAGTGACAGACGCACACCCAACCGACACAGTGACAGACACACACCCAACTGACACAGTGACAGACGCACACCCAACCGACACAGTGACAGACACACACCCAACCGACACAGTGACAGACACACACCCAACCGACACAGTGACAGACGCACACCCAACTGACACAGTGACAGACGCACACCCAACTGACACAGTGACAGACACACACCCAGACACAGTGACAGACGCACACTGAACCGACACAGTGACAGACGCACACCGTACCGACACAGTGACAGACGCACACCGTACCGACACAGTGACAGACACACACCGTACCGACACAGTGACAGACACACACTGAACCGACACAGTGACAGACGCACACCGAACCGACACAGTGACAGACACACACCGTACCGACACAGTGACAGACACACACCGTACCGACACAGTGACAGACGCACACCCAGACACAGTGACAGACGCACACTGAACCGACACAGTGACAGACGCACACTGAACCGACACAGTGACAGACGCACACTGAACCGACACAGTGACAGACGCACACTGAACCGACACAGTGACAGACACACACTGAACCGACACAGTGACAGACGCACACTGAACCGACACAGTGACAGACGCACACTGAACCGACACAGTGACAGACGCACACTGAACCGACACAGTGACAGACGCACACTGAACCGACACAGTGACAGACGCACACTGAACCGACACAGTGACAGACGCACACCGTACCGACACAGTGACAGACGCACACCGTACCGACATAGTGACAGACGCACACCGTACCGACATAGTGACAGACGCACACCGTACCGACACAGTGACAGACGCACACCGTACCGACACAGTGACAGACGCACACCCAGACACAGTGACAGACGCACACCCAGACACAGTGACAGACGCACACTGAACCGACACAGTGACAGACGCACACTGAACCGACACAGTGACAGACGCACACTGAACCGACACAGTGACAGACGCATACCGTACCGACACAGTGACAGACGCACACCCAGACACAGTGACAGACGCACACTGAACCGACACAGTGACAGACGCACACTGAACCGACACAGTGACAGACGCATACCGTACCGAGATAGTGACAGACGCACACCCAGACACAGTGACAGACGCACACCCAGACACAGTGACAGACGCACACCGTACCGACACAGTGACAGACGCACACTGAACTGAGTGATTTGGATCATAAACAATAACTACTTAAAAAAACAAGCGCAGTCCGACCTGGAAGTGAATCCATCCGTCCACAGAGACGAGTCTCTCCCTGTGCTGAACATCGATGTCACCGCCGAAGAGCAGGATGGGGAACGGAGACGTGAGGGTGGTGTCACGCAAATATACCTTTGAATATTTCACCTGAGAGACAAAACAAGACCAAATTCCAAATTAAAAATCTATTATTAGCAAAAACTATTTAAATCTGTTGGTACATACATTTTGTTTGAACTTTGAGAAACAGGATCAAGCTGATGTAGAAAATCTGAATAAAGTAATAAGTCTGTAATTAAGAAATAATTGTGATATAAACCTGATAAGAAGACAAAACAATTTAAAAGTCCCATGTACATGGGTATGGATAGCTCAATCAGATACAATGAGCTAATTAACATTGATCTGTTAATAATGTTAGTGGACAGTAACAGAGTCTATCGAGCTCCAGGTGCAAACCGTAAGCTATGTACTGTGGATGAAAGTGATTATGACCTCAGAGTTTATCTGTATTTAGCACTCAGGCGTCCATTTTGCCCGTTTTGTATTCAGTAATATAGAAGCTGAGTCACCTTCTCTTGGTAGAGCAGCCAGCCGTGTGTCTGGAGGTTGCGGTTAACGGAGGATGGATGGACCTGTGCTTTTCCCTGCGGTGTCTCTGCCGTACAGGCTACACGCTCTTCAGGGAGGACCGACGGCACAGGTAGGACACGTCCTACGTTATCGTATACACCTGCGCTCAGCACGGCCACTACAACCGGCACTTCCTTTTTGGAGAACGGGGGTAAAGACTTACCGCACAGGCCGGTTTGCTGCACCATTCGGACAAGTTCCTGCTTCACGCTCTGAGCATAAAGAGAAAAAAAAAAATTAAATCACACACATTATAAAATCTAGCGTCTTGAGTTATTTGTATTACTTTTGTGATTATCTTTGATACCTAGTATATAAATTACTTATAACACTGCACATTTACGGAATTACGGTATATAAATTATGGAAGGAGTCTCCGGTGTTTACTCTAACTGCATGCACCACAATGTAATATATCCTTATGTAATATATCGTCGCTGTCGGGCGGAAACCTCGTATGTCCAAATTTTGTCAATGTCATATTTTTTCACATATCGATGCTATTGGTCAGTCCCCACGTGGGTCTGTTATTTTTACAAGTTATTAACCAATCTAAAGTCTTGAAAATAGCTTGAGCGCAAATCTCATAACTCCATTGGACACTTCAACTGTCCACCTCTTCCTCTCTCCGCCGGAGAGCTTCACGGCATATTTCTCCTCAAGAAGAGTCGCAACGAATCAACACGTCTTCTGAGGTAAATGTCTTCAAAACACTGGGCTCAAAGAAAAAAAAATCTTGACCCCCGCTAGTTCTGGTGCTCGTCTGAGGACAGGAATTTAGTGTAAGACAATCCACTGCAACGCGGACTAAACCCTGTGCACTGCAGATAAGGTACGGCGTTTTTTTAATTTCCTGAAAAATAACGGTTTTGGAGATACGAGGATTCCGCCTGACAGCGACGATATCATGATGCTTCTACCCTGAAGCATCTTGTATTTTTTATTGTTTTTTTGTCACCTCGATGGTCATGAGAGCGGTTCGGTTCAGGAAGTGTTTCCTGCAGTAGGACATTTCAGCATGCAGACCATCACGACTCGCGTTCTTCCAACTGGCAGAAAGGAAACAAACCGTGTAAACATCGTGGAAAACGCATCTAGGTCTAAAACCCAAAATGTTACGCCAAATTATATTCTTTAGTTCTGTTATTGTAATAACAAGGTTATTGTAGCCAAGAAATGGAGGTTTACAGCCACCAGTTTAGCGCTGTGCAATAATAAAGGGGTAAGTGATAAAAAGTGGTTTGTGAACTCACCCTTGGTAGGCATTATAGATGGTCAGATGGTCAGAATTGGCTGTTGCTAAAGCATCTTTGGCCAAGTTGGCTTCCTCCTTCCTGTTCATGGGAGTGGAGAACGGAGACTTTTCCGACATGGCGGCTGCTATGGTGGCCTGCAAGTCCAAAAAGAAAGATACTAAAGAATCAAAATGATCTAAATGATCAAAATGAGTGTGTTGCACTGCAAGCATCTTCATCTTCATCTTCATCGTGTTCCTCCTATATGTGATATTTTATTGTAAATGTGAGCTGGTAATCCACAGCGAAAGGAGGCAGTGTGATGGTTTATAACGTAAAGTTGGCGAAGCGAGTCATGTAACCATGGAAACGAACAGCTAAAGACGGTGTAGATTAGTTGTTAGATCCAGAAGAATTAAGTGTAATATTATAGTATTCATACTATATTGTCTTGTGTGTTATGAAGTGATCATAAAGGCCGCATATAATAATGTGTATAATATAATGTATAATATTATTAATATAATAATGGTGTACAAATTTAAAAATGAAGCGGTGTGTGAACAGGATCTCCAGACAGACTTCATACATGGATTTCTATTTCACGTTTCTCAACATTAAACCCCTGAACTCACAACCGCCTCCAGACAGCCCAGGATGGCACCGAAGATGAGCATCTTGCCGATCTTTGCGTTGACGGGCAGCGAGGCGAGGTGAAGCCCGAGAGGTGTGAGGGTGTAACTCTCCCTGTGACACGCACCGATCTTTCTCAACACGCCCACGGCGTTACACACAGCCTGCTGAGGCGGGGCGTCCAGAGCACAAGACAGGAAGTCCTCTGGTGAGCCGTACTCACACTTCTAAACACAAAGACAGACAGTAGAGCGTCGAGGTGAGGTGTTGTAATGTATATTGGGTGCGAAAGTAAAGTAAATGATCGGACGGTTGTACACAATATCGTCATTCAATAGATCTGGCCAGGTTCTATATTTCAGGTTTGTGTTTGCATGAAATAAGCTCCGCCCCCAGAGCTACTCGGATCGCACTTCCTTTTCCTTAAAAGGTGACTGACTAAACAAGGAGGATTTTAACAGGGAAGTTCATGACAAGCCGAGTATAATCAAGCTACGTGTGTGTGTGTGTGTGTGAGAGAGAGAGAAAGAGACATACATCAACCACAAAAAAGACATGAATTATAATATGTATGAATTTAACAGTAGAAAAAGCCTCTGCATCTATAAGTGAGACAACATTCAGTGTGTGTTACCATGATGTGAAGACAGAGCTCCTCGAGCGGCACTCTGAGGATCTCCGGTTTCGAGTAATCTACAAAACTGTTAAACCTGCACAGAGAGAAAACACTGCTGTTTCACTTCTCTTCACCTTCCTGGATCCTTCTGTGCAAATTCAGTTAAGATCATGAATATGTAAATAATCTAATTAGGATGATTTTACTTTTAAAAAAAAAAAAAAAAAAAAAAAAAGGGTATTTGCTTATTATTACATGCAATTAATCACGTCATTTAATAAACAATTCATTTAATTACAAGAAATAAGCTCAAATAATTAAACTCGTCTATAAAAGTATTATACAATAATTATACAGACCTAAAAAAATACTAAAAATGTAGGAAACCGTTCAACAAACCGAACAAACGATTAAAATTAGAACTATGGAGGAGACATCTGTAAAATAAATAAATAAATAAAATAAAATAAATAAATAAATCAAGCAGAGCGCTGAGTCTTGTGCCGCTTCACACACACACTGAAATTTTCTCTGTCTCTCTTACACACGCACAGACACACCCACATATACACACCCGCACAGACACACCCGCACAGACACACCCGCACAGACACACCCGCACAGACACACCCGCACAGACACACCCGCACAGACACACCCGCACAGACACACCCGCACAGACACACCCGCACAGACACAGAAATTCACACACAGACACAGAAATTCACACACAGACACAGAAATTCACACACAGACACAGAAATTCACACACAGACACAGACACAGAAATTCACACACAGACACAGAAATTCACACACACACACACACACACACATTCTCACAGACGTTCAGTTTCTCTCTCTCTTTCTCTCTCACACACACACACACACACACACACAGACACACACAGACATTCTCACAAACACTGGCTTCTCTCACACGTTCTCTTACACGCACAGACGTTCACATGCACAGACACACTTACTGACACACACCTGGTTTTAGTGTAGAGTCGGAAGCAGAAGCCGTTTTGGACGCGTCCTGCTCTGCCCTGTCTCTGAACTGCGCTCGCTTTACTCACAAACGTTTCCACCAGCGAGCTCATCTGACTGCCTTCATGATACCTGAACACACACAAACACACACAAAAATGATTTCTTGGATAACTACTCTTTCATTCTATTAAATAAATGTGACTCTAAAGGTGTTAATAATGTGCTGCCTCACCGATTTTCTTTCGTTTTCCCCGTGTCGATGACGAAAACCACATCTGGAATGGTGACTCCGGTCTCAGCGATGTTTGTAGACAGAACAATCTGAAACACAAACACACAGAATATTTACACACTCCTCTGCTGAGCCTTACAGTACATCCTAAACAGAGCCCGGGATCTGAGGCATGCAATACCTTCCTGACTCCAGCAGGAGGCAGTGTGAATGCTGCAGCCTGGTCCTGAGACGAGAGCGTAGAGTGTAGAGCTACCAGTTTATACCTACAGCAAAATATAACAAAAAGCAAATCTCTGGGATACAAAACAAGATCATACCCATAACCATTGCTGACCAATAACTGCACGCGGCAAAAGTTTTGGCCCCCAAACTATGTTAGCAGCCGCTAACATTTATAACGTCTTAATTTGAATTACACTACTAAGTACTAATAATAAATATATATATATATACGTATATATATATACGTATATATATATAGATTTAAATATTTTTGGAACTGAACACTGGTTAATACGAACGCAGTATTGTGTGAAGTATCACCTGTTCTTACAGCTGAACCTCTTATCAGTGGTGAGAAGGTCATGGAGCTGCTGAATGTGAGCCAGTCCAGGCAGGAAGACCAGCACTGCACCACCTAAGACTGCAAACTGAGGTGATTTATCTGAAACACACAATCACATTTAACTCCTGTTAAAGCCCCTCGCTGTGTGTGCTGATAATACAGTGTTAAAAATTCAAAGGAAACCCAAAGGGTACCCAAGTAAACAAGAAGCTCCAGGATGAGCTCCATGTTGATCTTGTTGGGGTTCATGCGCTGCAGAACATGACGTGTTTGGATGCTAAAACTATCCAGCTCTGGTCCAAGATCCAAGCTTGAGCCGGGGTCCCGTACGATCGTCTCCTGATGACGACATAAACGTGTAGCATGTTAAACGTACGCCGTGTAAGTCACAGATACGTAATGCTAAGTCCTAGGATACAGACTTACTACTATTACTCTTAAAAATAAAAAAGGTAGCAACTTTTGGTTTGTTCAAGTTCTAATTAGAACCATACAACACAGGGGCTTTTTACACCTGGTCACTTTGTGTGTTTTCTGTGATCAGATAGCTATCCGATGGTAAAAAGACCAGGTCTAAATGCCCTCCCAAACGTTTTCAAGACGGATATAAATCCGACGGCTCAAACCACTTCAGGAGGTGGTCTGGGACGCATTTCATATGAAACTGGACAGGTGTAAATGAATGTGGTTGTTCAACCCACATACGTCAGCGCTATACCCCTTCCAAACGGAAGTACGTCACTCACAAGTGATCTTTCACCCAGGCGTCTCGTCGGGTCTTAAAATGCGCTGCTGCTGCCAGCGAAAATAACGAGTTTTTTTCGTCTTCTTTTTGATTGCATTCTGAAAACCGCATACACCAAAGTGTGATCTGTTTCAATAAGCCCCCGGGAATGAGGTAAAATATATTTGCATTTTGGGCGGGAGTAGAAAGATCAGATCGATATCCGATACGCCGAGACGCATTTATGTGGCCTAATGTAAATGGAACAGTTTTAACAAATCAGATAGCTATCAGATCAGAGAAAACACATGAAGTGACCGGGTGTAAAAAGGCCCACAGGGTGCTGGGAGTCAAGAAGAGTCAAATTTTACACAGCTCCACATGTGTTATATGTTAAATCTCTTCAGGTCTTTACTTTATTTACATGAAAGGTCAAGATAATCTAAAAATAATATATAATGTCAAAACAATAGTAATGAGTCAGATTTATTTCATTATGAGTTTATTTACTATATCAGATACACAGTGGGTGAAACGTCCCGTTAAACCATGTGGAATATTTCTGAAACTAAAGTTTCTCGGTGATTCAGTGTTTTTCATTTCTCAAAGAATTTTTCAAATAGAAAATGAGAGATTTCCATTCGAGATAGAGTTCATGACAACCATCAAGACAACAGTGGAAAGTTTTAGCGGTAATTCAGGTAGAAATCAGCCTTAAATGAGACTGTGTATTTTTTTTGGACCTACCTGGTACTGCACAGTCCTTCCTCCTTTCTGTGTGACACAGACACTGATCTCCTCCTCTTCCTCCACAAACCTCTGACTGTATTCAGAGTCCTGGTCCAACACGTAACCCGTCTCCTCCACGATGTCCTCCAAGTGGAACACCTAACACAAAAAAGGAGCAGAACACACAACACACACTCTCATATCACTCAGTGTTATACTACAACACATTTGAGTCATTGCATTAGGGGAGCTTAAAAGCAGGGGAGCAGTAAATCAGACTCACCTCTACAGGAAAGGTCTTGCCGGGGATGGTGACGACGGGGCAGCGGTTAAAATAACGGGCAAATTTGTCGCAGTCCACTGTAGCACTCATGAGGATGAGTCGCAGGTCAGAACGCTTGTAAATCACATTCTTGAGGATGGTGAGGAGGAAATCTGACTGCACGCTGCGCTCATGGACCTGCACAAGTTAGAACACAATGAACAGTATTAAAAAAACTGCAGCTTCAGAAATCATGAGGCTCAAGGATTAAAGTGGAAAAAAGTGAATTAAAGAAGTAAAGAGTAACATGGTAACTGGTCACTGTAACTGGTTTATCAGAGTGTGTGTGTGTGTGTGTGTGTGTGTATATGTATATGTGTGTGTGTATGTGCGTGCGTGCGTGTGTATGTATGTGTGTTTGTGTGTATGTTTGTATATGTACGTGTGTGTGTATATGTATGTGTGTGTCTATGTATATGTGTGTGTATGTGCGTGCGTGCGTGTGTATGTATGTGTTTGTGTGTGTATGTGTGTGTGTGTGCGTGCGTGTGTATATATGTGTGCGCGCGTGTGTGTATGCTCGCGTGTGTGTGTGTGCGCGTGTGTGTATGTATGTGTGTGTTTGTGTGTGTGTGTGTTTATGTGTGTGCATGTGTGTACATGTGTGTGTGCGTGTGTGTGTGTGTGCGCGTGTGTGTGTGTGTGTATGTATGTGTGTGTTTGTGTGTGTATGTGTGCATGTGTGTACATGTGTGTGTGTGTGTGTGTACGTGTGTGTACCTCGTCCACAATAATGTGTGTGATGGAGGACAGGAGTGGGTCCTGTTGTAGTTTCCTCAGTAGGACACCAGTAGTACAGTAAAGCAGTCGAGTGGAAGCACTTGAGCGGTTCTCCATCCGGATCTGATATCCACACAGTGAGTTCTGCAAACACACACACACACACAATATATATAAGATATATATATATATATATATATATATATATATATATATATATATATATATATATATATATATATATATATATATATATATCTATACAGTGTGTGTATATTATATATATATATATATATATATATATATATATACACACACACACACACACACTATATATACACTATAAGGAACATGTATAAGGAACATTGTGTACATTAATATTAATAATATTATTATATTCCTTCTATTGAAACATGAATACACTCATACTGAAATATTTGTGACGTGTTTAGCGATACTAATGCAAATTCCTCGGTTGTATTTTCTTCATTTCTGTGAAACATTAGCCAACATCACTGACAATTTTATTGCTAGCACAGTTACGTTGATGCTTGATACTAGGAAAAATCTTAAACATGATGCTTAACAGTTAGGTTTCACTGTTGCTAAAAAAATCAAAGAGCTTCATAGCTCATTCATTGTTTTCTAGTGAGAGTCATTGTTATATTAATAAGAAAGTTCAAGCAAGAAAAAGACAAAAGTACCAGAACACAGTACAGTGCTCAGCTAGTCCCAGAACAGTGCTCTGCTAGTTAGCAATCTATGAGATGATGAGCACGATGGCATTGCAGGCAGTAATTAACATTGATATCAAGATATTAATGGATTGATATCCATTAACACTGAACGTTGATATCAAGCTACTGTGTTATATTACATACTCAGATATTACCTGAGTAAGTATACAGTATAAGCTTTTCATTCCCATTTACATCAGTGCATTCTGATGACTTTCTATTTTAAGAAAAATGACAGACAAAGAAGCCAAAATACAACTTGTTCTGCCTCAGATTCCATCCTTACCTTGCTCCCCGGTTGGTCCTCGCTCCCCAGCTCCTGATTAACTCTGTTAGCGAGGCTCATGGCGGAGATCCTCCTTGGCTGAGTGACCACCACATTACACTGCTTTGTTTTCTCCTCTTCTTTTCCCAGCACCTCCTCCAGGATGAACTGGGGAATTTGGGTGCTTTTTCCGCTGCCCGTCTCTCCCGCAATGACCACCACGCGGTGGCACTGTAGAGCCTCGAGCACTCTTGCGCGGTGCTGAAACATAGGGAGGCGCTGGCGCTCGGGCAACAACCTTGCGTGAGCGTGAATAGAAAATAAGTTAAATATAATGTAACTATAATGAGTATAATCGGTATAGTCTCTAGAAATCCTCATTTCTGATTGGTTGGCAAGCATACAGATTTTATTTTACCAGGACGCCGGTCTATTGCAGGGCTAAATAATCATCACTGATAGAAAATGCTACACAAAACAGTGTAAAGAATTTGGTACAACTAGGATTGCCTAGACGAGGCATCCAGAAAAAAAAAGGGTCCTACCACATGCTACCACCACCATGCTTTACTGTAACTCTGACATTAAAGGGTGAACCAAGACAAATCAGATACCACACATTTAACATTAGTAATTAACAACCTGAGTGCTAGCTGTGAGCCCCGGAGCTTTGAAAAGAGTGAGCGGGACTTTTCTTCCTCCTCTTTCTCTTTCTTCTGGTCCACTATTTCCTCCTCTTCCATGTCAGCCAAAGTTTCCCACGAGTCCTCAGTGCAGTGGGAGGGGCTTGAGTCTGTGGGGCAGGACTCCGATTGCGTCTGCTGCTGTTTGATGCGAGCGAGGAGGCGGGAGATGAACTGATCCCGTGGTTTGTTGATGGCTGAACGAGTGCGTTCCTCCTGCTGCTGCTCTCCATCACGCCACTCCAACCAAACGTCTCGGTACGGAGGAGGGAGGAGCTGATGGACAGACTAAGAGAGAGGGAACATGCAGATATGGATTTCTCACACAGGTCACACTGGATCCAGCTATAAAGAAGGGGCTTGAGCCAGACGGTTGTTCCACCCACCTGCCCTTTCACCAGTTTATACAGAGCAAGAGTGGCACCTAAATGCTGCGCCTGCATGCTGTCCTCGGTCAGGATGGTGGTACAAACCTCGAACACATCATCTGGCCTTTGAATACGCACCCTGACACAAATACACACACAACTATTTAAGATCAAACAAAAATAAAGCCATTTTAACCAAAATCTATAAGCAACATTTATCATTGTTTATGCTGTACATTAACACTACATCGTATTACACCATGTTATTTTATACACCATGTAAGAGCAACAAAATATAGATTTGAATCTTTTCTCTGTATTTGGATCAGGATTTAGATTTGAATCTTTTCTCTGTATTTGGATCAGAATTTAGATTTGAATCTTTTCTCTGTATTTGGATCAGGATTTAGATTTGAATCTTTTCTCTGTATTTGGATCAGAATTTAGATTTGAATCTTTTCTCTGTATTTGGATCAGAATTTAGATTTGAATCTTTTCTCTGTATTTGGATCAGAATTTAGATTTGAATCTTTTTGTTCAGATCAGGAATTAGATTTGAATCTTTTTGTTTGGATCAGGATTTAGGTTTAAATCTTTTTGTTCGGATCAGGATTTAATTTTGAATCTTTTCAGTCTTTCTGGATTGCGATTTAAATTGAAATCTTTCTACATTTAGATTTGAATCTTTTATGGAAAAGAAAATACTAAGATTATTTTAGTTTATTACTGGTTACAACATATTCTAATAATAATAATATTCAGATTCTAATAATGATTTTCTTTCAAATCAAAAGATTTCGTTTCATTATTTATGAAGTCTGGATGAAATCTTCACAGTGTTGTACAAAACTAAATGCCAAATACACCATAAAAGAGTAATTTTTTCAGTATAAATATGAATTATAATGATTTGACTGACTTGCACTTCCAGTATCTTCCAGCTGGAACTTTCTGGAAAGACGGCGCTGGGCTTTTAGGCAGGTTCTTCCTGCACCAGTCGATCAGGAACTGTTTGGGTGACTTTCCCGTCCAGCTGCGTCCTGTGTAATCGAAATCACGGATGTCCTTCGGCTCCGTCTTCGTCTTCTCGGCTGATCGCCGGATGCACAGATTGTGAAGTTGTTGTAAAGATCGATTGAAAAATCTACACAGTCCACAAAGTACACAGTCATAACTATGTGTCAGTGTTAAAGTATAATGCTTACGTTTCACGTCTGGCGTTTTATTGGCTTGTTCGAACAGGTTGAGGTTCAGCTCGTCGTTCCCGGCAGCCAAAGCAGGAGGTTTTTTCTCTATTTTAGGAACTTCTGTCACTTTGATCGCCGGGTTAAACAGCGGATGAGACTCCAGCGGCTTCATCTCTAAATAAAACAGAGACATTTTCATCACCAATGATGATGTATTGATATGAAATGGTGGGTTAATGGGATTGTGAACTGGACAGTTAGTTGGGTTCGCTATATTCTCTATACAGAAGAATAGAAGCCTTTATTTTGTCACATATACATTACAGCAAAATGAATTTATTTCTTCGCATATCCCAACTTCGTTTATGAGTGAAATTAATGCGTGTAACTTAGGTGACGCGATGATGAATAAACAGCGTACCTTGCTGTATGACCCGGATGCGG
Organism: Tachysurus vachellii; assembly: GCF_030014155.1. Lineage (NCBI taxonomy): Eukaryota > Metazoa > Chordata > Actinopteri > Siluriformes > Bagridae > Tachysurus > Tachysurus vachellii. Next base: position 17,923,707 of record NC_083479.1, read on the forward strand.
TCCTGTGCACTCCGCTGTCCTGCTTTATCTTTCTTGGCTTTAGCGTCTGAGGCTAACTCCCTCGCGTCGTACAGCTGAGCCGTTAGCGCCAGATAGCGATCGTTCTGGAGAGAGATAGTATGTACGTGTCATCATCTAATGCCGAAGCTGTCTGTGAAGCAAAGTCTGGTTAAATACTGACTTACAGGATCAAATTTTTTGTCTGTGTCTGGGCTGTGAGAGCTGTCTCCGTTCCTCTCCTCCTCTTCCTCACTGCTCTCCTGTTCTGCATATCTGAGAATCCACTCCTTCATACTCATCGCTTCATCCTTCACCTAAAACAGTTCAGGTCACATTTACTTAGATTTACTACTAAAATAAGTATGGACATTTTTCACCAAACTACAAAACGGCAAATGATTTGAAACTTTTTTTTTTTTGTTTAATATGGATTTAGATTTGAATCTTTTTTTGAATCAGGATTTAGCTCTGGATCTTTTTGGATTTTGTCAGGATTTAGATCTGAATCTTTTCTTTTTCTTTTGGATCAGGATTTAGTTTAGATTTTTTTGGATCAGAGTTTAAATTCGAATTTATTTTTTGTATCAGGATTTAGATCTGGATTTTTTTTGTTTTATCAGGATTTAGATCTGGATTTTTTTTGTTTTATCAGGATTTAGATCTGTATTTTTTTTTGTTTTATCAGGATTTAGATCTGTATTTTTTTTTGTTTTATCAGGATTTAGATCTGTATTTTTTTTTTGTTTTATCGGGATTTAGAGCTGAATCTTTTCTTTTGGATCAGGATTTAGATTTAAATCCTTCTGCATCTGGATCAGGATTTAGAAATGAATTTTGTTCGAATCTTGTTCCATCCCACAGTCCATCAGTAACTCGAGTGTTTAACCTTTGCTCTTTGCTTCTCCTCAGGTTTGGGGCTCTGGATCACTTTTTGGCTTTTCTCTTGTTGCTGATCCTGAAATTTGGCTCGGCCTTTACTGCTCTCCTGTTCACATAAACTCTGGCTGAATCCCTCCGGCAGCTCGTCTTTCAACAGAAGAGTGAAGAAGGAGTAAGTTATCGTGCAGTTTGTGTTATCGTTAACGTGTGCTACAGATAACAATTAGTCCTGTTTCATCAGGTTCGGATATTTTACCGTCTCTGAGATTGAGACACAGCCAGTCGAGCGCTGAGTGGAGATCGCCTCCGTACAACAAGCTGCTCTTCATGGCGTCCTCGATGTGCTGCGTCTTAAAGCCGAACTTCTGCAGAGCCGTGTATAGATCCTACACACAACCAAGCCTTTAGTCAACACACGTTTAGTCCATCACTACACACACACTCTGTCTCAAGCTCAGGATGTATTAAAACACCTTCCTCACCAGCAGCTTTTTAGATGTGATTCTGCCGGATACGGGTCCTCTGTCTGCATGCTCCTGTCTGTGATCATTAACCAGCTTGATGATTTTCTTCTCCAGATCAGGATGAATAACAACCTTCAGAATAAAGCAGTGCAGAAAATATACAAATACTACATCCATTATTCTGTCAGTGACCAACAATAAAGATAGACAGATGAACAGAGATATAGAGAGAGAGAGAGAGAGAGAGAGAGAGAGACAGACAGTCAGATATAACAGACTAAAACATACAAGCATAGAGAGAGACAGAGAAAGTGTGTGTGAGAGAGTGTGTGTGAGTGAGAGAGAGAGAGAGAACACTAACTACTAAATCTCCTGACATGTATAAACAGACAGTACAGATGTTTATTCCTTACTTTGAGCACTGATTTGTCCGCAGCTCCGCTGTTATCTCCCTGTGAGGAGTTGCTGCTGGAAAGGCTGTAGGTTTTTGGTGCTAAAATAAATAACAGAAACTCAGAAAAGTCCTGCAGAGTATACAGGTGTAGTGTAGTGTGTACAGGTGTAGTGTGTAAATGTGTAGTGTAGTATGTACAGGTGTAGTGTGTACAGGTGTTGTGTAGTGTGTAAATGTGTAGTGTGTACAGGTGTTGTGTAGTGGGTACATGGGTAGTGTAGTGTGTACAGGTGTAGTGTAGTGTGTACAGGGGTAGTGTAGTGTGTACAGGGGTAGTGTGTAAATGTGTAGTGTAGTATGTACAGGTGTAGTGTGTACAGGTGTAGTGTAGTGTGTACAGGGGTAGTGTAGTGTGTACAGGGGTAGTGTAGTGTGTACAGGGGTAGTGTAGTGTGTACAGGGGTAGTGTAGTGTGTACAGGGGTAGTGTAGTGTGTACAGGGGTAGTGTAGTGTGTACAGGGGTAGTGTAGTGTGTACAGGGGTAGTGTGTACAGGTGTTGTGTAGTGTGTACAGGTGTAGTGTAGTGTGTACAGGGGTAGTGTAGTGTGTACAGGGGTAGTGTAGTGTGTACAGGGGTAGTGTAGTGTGTACAGGGGTAGTGTAGTGTGTACAGGGGTAGTGTAGTGTGTACAGGGGTAGTGTAGTGTGTACAGGGGTAGTGTAGTATGTACAGGTGTAGTGTGTACAGGTGTTGTGTAGTGTGTACAGGGGTAGTGTAGTGTGTACAGGGGTAGTGTAGTGTGTACAGGGGTAGTGTAGTGTGTAAATGTGTAGTGTAGTATGTACAGGTGTAGTGTGTACAGGTGTAGTGTAGTGTGTACAGGTGTAGTGTAGTGTGTACAGGGGTAGTGTAGTGTGTACAGGGGTAGTGTGTACAGGTGTAGTGTAGTGTGTACAGGTGTTGTGTAGTGTGTACAGGTGTAGTGTAGTGTGTACAGGGGTAGTGTAGCGTGTACAGGGGTAGTGTAGCGTGTACAGGGGTAGTGTAGCGTGTACAGGGGTAGTGTAGCGTGTACAGGGGTGGTGTAGCGTGTACAGGTGTGGTGTAGCGTGTACAGGTGTGGTGTAGCGTGTACAGGTGTGGTGTAGCGTGTACAGGTGTGGTGTAGCGTGTACAGGGGTGGTGTAGCGTGTACAGGGGTGGTGTAGCGTGTACAGGGGTGGTGTAGCGTGTACAGGGGTGGTGTAGCGTGTACAGGTGTGGTGTAGCGTGTACAGGTGTGGTGTAGCGTGTACAGGTGTGGTGTAGCGTGTACAGGTGTGGTGTAGCGTGTACAGGTGTGGTGTAGTGTGTACAGGTGTGGTGTAGTGTGTACAGGTGTGGTGTAGTGTGTACAGGTGTGGTGTAGTGTGTACAGGTGTGGTGTAGTGTGTACAGGGGTAGTGTAGCGTGTACAGGGGTAGTGTAGTGTGTACAGGTGTAGTGTAGTGTGTACAGGTGTAGTGTAGTGTGTACAGGTGTAGTGTAGTGTGTACAGGGCTAGTGTAGTGTGTACAGGGCTAGTGTAGTGTGTACAGGGGTAGTGTAGTGTGTACAGGGGTAGTGTAGTGTGTACAGGGGTAGTGTAGTGTGTACAGGGCTAGTGTAGTGTGTACAGGGGTAGTGTAGTGTGTACAGGGGTAGTGTAGTGTGTACAGGGCTAGTGTAGTGTGTACAGGGGTAGTGTAGTGTGTACAGGGCTAGTGTAGTGTGTACAGGGCTAGTGTAGTGTGTAAATGTGTAGTGTAGTATGTACAGGTGTAGTGTGTACAGGTGTAGTGTAGTGTGTACAGGTGTAGTGTAGTGTGTACAGGTGTAGTGTAGTGTGTACAGGTGTAGTGTAGTGTGTACAGGTGTAGTGTAGTGTGTACAGGTGTAGCGTGTACAGGTGTAGTGTAGCGTGTACAGGTGTAGTGTAGCGTGTACAGGTGTAGTGTAGCGTGTACAGGTGTAGTGTAGCGTGTACAGGTGTAGTGTAGTGTGTACAGGTGTAGTGTAGTGTGTACAGGTGTAGTGTAGTGTGTACAGGTGTAGTGTAGTGTGTACAGGTGTAGTGTAGTGTGTACAGGTGTAGTGTAGTGTGTACAGGTGTAGTGTAGTGTGTACAGGGGTAGTGTAGTGTGTACAGGTGTAGTGTAGCGTGTACAGGTGTAGTGTAGTGTGTACAGGTGTAGTGTAGTGTGTACAGGTGTAGTGTAGTGTGTACAGGTGTAGTGTAGTGTTTATTTAAACAGCACCAAACCTTTAGTTTTACTGCAGTTTGTTTTCTGCTGCTGTTGTAGTTGTTGTTGTTGTAGCTGTTGTTGTTTCTTTGCTGCAGTATCTGGAGCTTCAGTTGTTGAGCTGACAGACCCGGACTTCTTCTTCTTCCCCCCCATGATGAATAAAGAACCAAAACCCAGGAGTCTGAAGCAGAACTCAGGATTAAAAATATTAATTTATAATGAGAATGGTCCTCTGGTCCACACGCGCAGCTCTGTGGAGCGGTGTGAAGCCGGCTCGGGTTCTGCTTCAAAATAAAAGTCTCACAACTCGAACATTTGAATACATACACTAATTAATGGAAAAATAGCTAAAAATATGTGTGAAAAAGATCAGCAGAAATCGTCGGATTTTCTACTAAGAATTTAAAAAACTCTTAAAGCTACCGGGAGCTCTGTTTTGTACACCATTTGGGATTTTCTAGATTAATAAATATTTTTAATGTACAGACATGATTTTTGATTTCAAACCCAGATCATGACAAGTTAAAATCTTTACTTTTACTTTCCCTTATTACATAAATATTATTATTAATTCATTTTAGATACTTGTGAATAGTCCATCTGACGAGTCCCTGTCAAGTATAAGAAAGAGGACTCGTATTATTTATTATGTTTTTATTTTGGTCTTACTGTGTATAGACTCACACATTTTTTTTTTTGAAGCAGCGTGAGCGCGCTGCATTGTGGGATTTGTATCTTCTCGTGGGGGGGAAACATGGCGGACGCCTTTGGAGACGATTTATTCAGCGTTTTTGACGAGGAACCGACGACTTCTAGTAAGAAGACGAGCTCAAAGACCGAGTCTCGGATCGGGTATGTTTTTATTCTATATTAACGCTGACATCTAGCGAAATATTCCACATTATTTAGTTACATACGTGTTTATATACAACGCCGGATAGCGCACGCGCTTGCTAGCTCTGTACCATGGTCCTGTTATTGCTCCAAGTTTATTCGCTTTATTACTTTTACCAGATTTTTTTAACCAGCTAATAAATGCGAGTAATGATTTCGGAGCCGAAAAACCACAAAATATTTAGCACAGCCGGTTGAGTTGGAAACTTTGCTCGGTGTCTGTTCCAGAAATGAATCGTTCGCCAATGAACCGACTCTTTTAGTTGTACCGACTCTTTTAGTCTACACGCACGTGAGTGTGTTTTATCCGTATTATTTAAGTGTAATTGATTTAATATACGGACCTCGTTTAAATGTGATACGAACCTCGTTTAAATTTAATTTGTCTGAGTGTTGAGATGCACGTATGAAGCATGAGCAGTATTGGAGCCGAAAGAGTCGAATCTTCTTTAGTGAGATGAGTCAAATGTTATGACACTATTGTCTGAATTATTAGCATTATTATTAATGTTAACAAATGTATTCAACTTTTAAATATGGATCCAGGACACTATCCTTGGAAAACTGGGTGTAAGGTATAAATACACCCAGGATTGGATAACAGTCAGTTGTTTTGTTGCTTGCTGATGTGAATGTTTACTTGTATTTTTGTTTGTTTGTTTGTTTGCTCAGAAAAACTGTTGGCACACATGACAGAGATAAGACAGAATCCCTGACTGGAGATAAGACAGAATCCCTGAAGACGAAGCGAGAGCCAGAGAACGATGGCAGTGATGAGGTATTGTGTGGTAAAAAGGCCAGACTGGAGGCATCAGAGGAGCTCAAGTAAGCATCCACTGTCTGATCTAATCATACTGCTAAATAAAGGTGGAGAAATTGTGCTCCAAGTTTGAAGCGTGTCACGTCTATTCGCTCACGACAATAAACGTGTGTAGATTTAGATGCATTTTGTATAGATGACCGTTTGAAAGAAAAGAAAAAAACACAAAACAAACAGGAAATGTTTCTTTATCATCTTGTAGTCTTGGAGACTTGATGCCTAAAGTCAAAGTGGAGCAGGTTGAGACAGTGGAGGGCTGCACACACGAGGTGAACACACAGCAAAAGCTGTTATAAAAATAATAAGTGTTATACGGTTGTGGTGTATGTACGGGACGTATGTTGAGGATCTGTTGTTTTTATTCCTTCTTTTAAATGTTTTTTTACTCCTGTGTAGGTGGCGCTGCCTGCAGATCAGGAATACACACAACTGAAACCACGAGTAGGGAAAGCAGCCAAGGTAATGGACTACTGCTCAGCCATTTTTTTTCTTTGTTAAAGCATCCGCAGCAATAATAATGTATGTGTCGATCGTGGATTGTTACGTGTCTGATAAATCGACACACCTGCATACAGGAATAATTTCTATATTTGTCACAGGTTCAGTTTGCTCTGAAGTCTGAACCGCTAGCCGTCAGCTTGTGCCAGTTAAATGAGAAATCTACAGTTAATGATAATGTTTTCCTCTCTGTGGTTTGCTTTGTGCCCCCACAGGATTACCCGTTCATTCTCGACCCTTTTCAGCGCGAGGCCATTCTGTGCATGGACAACAACCAGTCTGTCCTCGTCTCCGCTCACACCTCAGCTGGGAAAACAGTGTGTGCAGAGTGAGTTTAAAACACAGTGGCTTATTCGCTCCCAGAATGATTTAATATTCCAGGCATTTCGGATCAAGTTTTTCTTCTTCCGTCAATAAATCATTATGTAATAACTGATTCGGTGACGACCGGACTGTGACTGTATAAAATGTCTGACAATCTGAACATTGTGTGTGTAGGTATGCCATCGCTCTGGCTCTGCGGGAGAAGCAGCGAGTGATCTTCACCAGCCCCATCAAAGCTCTGAGTAATCAGAAATACAGAGAGATGTACGAGGAGTTTCAGGATGTGGGACTGATGACTGGAGACGTGACCATTAACCCCACTGCCTCCTGCCTCGTCATGACCACCGAGGTACACCTCACAGGCACAACACACACAGACAGCAGAACTGAGATGAGCCTCGAGCGCTTGTCGGTATGTTTTAGAATATGCAGCAGTGTGAATAGAAGGGGAAAAAAACCGACTTTGATTTGTTACAGATTTTAAGGAGCATGCTGTACCGGGGGTCAGAGGTCATGCGTGAAGTGGCCTGGGTCATATTTGACGAGATCCATTACATGAGGGACTCTGGTGAGTGAGCATTATAATTTTCTTTATAATGCTGGTCTCAGTTCTGACTGTGATTTAAATCATTTAAAGGTGTGTATTATCTTTAGCTAATGATGAGGTAGAGCTCCTGGGGGGGAAAACACTAAAATTACCTTTTAGGTCTGTACATTGTTGTGCATCATGTGATGTATTTAATAGTCCTCTCAGGAACAGCTTACCCAGAATGCTTTGCTGTTTTCTGATTAAGCTATCCTTATTTTATATTGCAGAGCGTGGTGTGGTCTGGGAGGAGACCATCATCCTTCTTCCTGATAACGTCCATTACGTCTTCCTGTCAGCCACCATTCCCAACGCTCGGCAGTTCGCTGAGTGGATCTGTCACCTGCACACGCAGGTACTAACATTTTTTACAGCTCAACACAGTCATGTTAGATTCAGAATGGATATTTAATCTCTCTACCCATTGCTCACTTCTCACTAGCCGCTGTGCTGTAAGCAAAAACTGCAATAGTAACGCAACACTAAGGCGTCCACTATATGGGCAAAAAGTCAGTGTGCACATTAACATCACTCCCATATGTGCTTGTCCAACATCTTATTGTAAGCTCCACTCTTTCTGGAGTGTGAATGTGTCCCTCAGCCACAGGAGCCTTGGTGAGATCAGACACTGGGTGAGAAGTCTGGGGTGAAGTCAGTATTCCAGCTCATCTCAAAGGTGTTCAGTGGGATGGAGTCACTCGAGGACCCTTGATTTGTGCTGAGACGTTGTTGTGTTGGGACGATGTTTGGGCCTCTTAGTTACCATGAAGGGAAACACTGTACAAGGACCGGTGTCATGGTCATGTGTCCACAAACCTTTATCCAGATGACCATATTAGGCCATCCTTAAAAGTATTTTGGTTTGCAGTAACAGTAAAAAAAAAAAAAAAGTCTGTAGGTAGGTCTATATATTTATTTATTTTTTTCTTTCACGTTTCAATGTAAAAAAAAAAAGTAAAATTTTGGTGTGAATTTAAACAAATTAGCATATCGTGACGTCACTGACTGGGTCTTCAACCCGTGCATTCGGGCGCATCATTGCAAACCTCATTTTGACGCAGGCTATACAGACCACAAACAAATTTGTTTGAACGTTGACCGCAAACATTTTGTTTACTGCAGCCGCAGCCATCGTTACCAAGCGCGAACCGTCGACTCTGACAGTGAATGAGAGGATGAGACGAAGCGAACGCACAGGCCGTAGTGTGACATCCGTTAACCAATAGTGTAAACATAGATGACATCACGGGTTTTTATTTAAAAGAAAGAACGTAGCCTCCGTTTGTATGTAGGCCTGGGAAATTTATATATTTACAATACTTACTAAAATATAATTAATATTATTTTATTGCTTTTGTATTAGTTGCTTGAAGAGTAAAAAAAAAAAAATTGGTCCTTTTTAACGCAATTTTACCACCGGCAAGTCGGTCGGGTTACGGCAAACAAGAATATTTTTAAGGATGGCCAGTCTTAGTCCAGTCTTGAAAATATTTTCTTGGTTTTAGGGTGATGTCGCATACAGAGCACTGAAATTGTAAATGTTTCTGAAATCTTTCTTTCCTTCCTTCCTTCCACTGTATGCAGTCATAAGCCTGATGATATTTTAATGAACTTTTTTCCCGCCCTTCTGAGTGCAGCCCTGCCACGTGGTGTACACAGACTACAGACCCACTCCACTGCAGCACTACATCTTTCCAGCAGGTGGCGACGGCCTTCACTTGGTCGTGGACGAGAACGTAAGCCATATTGATCGTGATCTGGTGCATGACTTCATTGATTTATATGTTTGTTTGTTTGTTTAAGGAACATAACTTATGTTGATATTCCTGTACGTGTAAAAAGTCACTTAAACTTGTGCTGCTGAACCCCATAACCCAAGATACCTGATGTCTTTTCTGTTAATTATTTAGTCAATCTATGACTCTGCATTTGGTCTAAGCGTGTTTCTGACAGTGTAACGGGTCGTGTTACAGAACCAGACCTCTTTAGTGTCTCATGGGCCTTGTTCAGACTTAATACAAACATCCATCTCCAGTGATCTGCTCCCTCGAGCAGGACAACCGAGACATGGTCATTCACACCTTATATATTTGTTTCCTCAAAGCGTCCTCGCTGATCACATTTTGCTATTTAGTTACCAACAAGGTTGCCAAATCTGCCCTAAGCCACCCTTCGATCATATGTACCTTCCTGATGAAACCGTGCCCACACATTGATATTCAAAGCACAGATGCTGCTCGGAGATATTACGAGACTCTGATAACATGTAGCATCGATAAAACTATCCACAGTTTCTGCCGTGTCAGTTAACTGTTAACAGTTATCCAGGAACTGGATTCGTGCAGTAAGGAGAACATTATATTGGAGCTCCTGTGTGCTGTCAGAGAAAACAGGCCTTTTTATATTTTTGCCTCGTGTGTGTGTCCTGTATTAGGGGGAGTTCAGAGAGGATAACTTCAACACAGCCATGCAGGTTCTCCGGGATGCTGGAGACTCCGGAGCAAGTGGAGGAGGAGGAAAATGGGACCCTAAAGGAAGAAGAGGAGGGACCAAGGGTGAGATTTCAAGCGTCGTGTTGGCTCTTAAAAATGGATGAGATTCAATCTAGGGCTCAGCAAAGTTGTGTGTGTGTTGTTTTTTTCCACCCCAATGTACACGAACTTTAACATTAGTGCAGCTCCAAATCTGCGGTTTATGTATAATAATCCTCTTGTTCTAATACCTTATGATTTCTAAAGAATTTCTAAACAGCTAATTCTCAGGAGTCCTACACACTCGCATACACACGGATTCAAATAATTACTGATACAGTTCAAGCTTTCTGTAAGTAATTTCTGTGTGTCAGTGTCTCTAGTGTCACTTTGGTGCTGGACGTCTGCATTGCTGGCGTGTTATTCTTATGCTCAGTTTTCCTGATTTTTCTTTATATAATTTATTATTTTTAACCCCCTTCAGGTCCATCCAACGTGTTTAAGATAGTAAAGATGATCATGGAGAGAAATTTCCAACCCGTCATCATCTTCAGCTTCAGTAAGAAGGAATGTGAGGCGTACGCGCTACAGGTGTCCAAACTCGACTTCAATACAGGTATCACAGGAGACCCCAGCTTTATCCCCACACACACACACACACACACACACACACACACACACCTACCTCAGGCCTTGAGTTGCAGTATTTCCTATATTGAATAATATTAACAAGTTTGAGAAACGGATGTTTTCCATAATACATGAACACCATAAGGAGAAGACGAATAACAGGAAAGGTTCATTAAATCTTAACAAAGATGCTGAAACCTTTGTGTTGCAGAGAATAATCCAAGCATTTCGATTGAAGACCTCTGCAAAAATAATAACAGTAGTGCTTGGTTACAAAAACCAGGTTTTTTTCTAGCGCAGCACCGTAATAATCTTTATGCATAATACGAAAAAGGAATCAGGCTGCTTCTCAACAAAATCTCACGTGTGCAGCTTCTGCTTGTGACCACAAAGCAGCCCAGTGACGAAAGCTTCTGAATCCAAGCTAACTGTCCACCAGAGGAAGCTTTGTAGTGCAGGGCTCAAAGGAAGAGTGCACGCAGGGTGTGAGAGAGCGACAAACCGAACCCCAAGTTAAAACGAGAGCCCGGGTAACTCTCTGGGTCACTACGGAGAGTTCTGCTCTGATCGTCATGAAACATTCCCCAGGTCACGTAGAGGAATTAAGTCAAGATCATATTCACCCTTGCATGAATCTTCAGGATTGCAGAACAACACACAACTATACAGTGCACATAACAGTGTGACGTCTCTCTCTCTCTCTCGTGTGTTTCTCTTCTCTTGTATATCCAGATGAAGAGAAGAAGCTGGTGGAGGAGGTGTTCAGCAACGCCATCGACTGTCTGTCAGATGAGGATAAAAAGCTGCCGCAGGTGAGGAGGCGTGCGCACACACACACACACGCGTTCTCAGTTTCTCATCACTGGTTTATAAGCAGCATCAATAACAAAGTTAAAAGCAATACGTTTAGTGATGTAGTTTGTACACAACACTCACAGCGTCCAATAAGAATCATGCGTATGTAAGCTGGGAGTGTTCATTTATGTGCAAATAGTATGATGTAGTCGTTGAGTTTAACTTAAAGACGGGGTGCACGATCTCTGAAAGCCATTGTTCACATTTGAAATCACCAAAACACACACGCTTCTAACCCAAATGGGTGTCACCTCTGTTTTGATAGCTCCGCCCACACATACATACGCAACCCAGGCAACTTTTATGGCGGAACCTGCTGGGGCAGCTGTCCGAGGGGATATTTTTATCAATAAATGAACTCAATGAGTAATATTATGGTGATACAAATGTGTATTTGTAGTACTGTGTGTTGTACCGTGAAAGGTTTAGCTCCGTTTCACGCGGAAGACGACGTTCAACACCTAGAACCCGAGGCAGAGGTAACGGCAGGTGTCCGCGATGTCAGTGTTTCAATCGCTTTCTGCTAATGTCACACATGCGCACTGAACACTCTCTCTGCCGCATATTGACAAGACGTCCCTTTCTGCTCATTGGTTACACGTTTGTCGGCCCGACTCAGTTTTCTGAAGCATTTCTCACACATGGTGCACCCCAACTTTATGTAATTATGAAGCCTGACATCTAACATGACCTCAATGTTACTTTCTTAAATATAATACTAACACGCGTTAAAAACATACATTTACATACTACACACATACGAACTAAATGCTCACAATTCATCTGTGATGTCGCTTGCACACGTGAGACGAGACGCACGTGACGCAAGCAGCTTGTATCTGTTTAGTGTGAGTGCTACAGAAATGAGGGTTTCTGAGGGTTACAGAAATGAGCTCAACAATTCAGACTCGGTTCATGAATACTGTGCCTTTTATGTTCCTAACAACTGCTAAATAATTCGTTTTAAGCTCGGGCTATTTTGACCAGTCGCCTAGCAACAGTGTTAAGACTTCTAACACGAGGATGTCTCACTAATTTATTCATTTCAGTCAAAACTTAAAATCTCTCACTTTATATTTATCCATCATTTGGACTATACTGACTTCAGGATGTCTCATGTAAAATATTCAGATTCTTTTTCTTCGTGGTTTCTCGATCACGTGTTGAACGCGAGTGCTGGCATTTTGCTGTGCTTTCTCTTTACTACCTTGAAAATGCACTCTTTTTACTCCCAAGTGTTTAAAAGTCCAAACTGCTCGGCATAAAACACAAAACAAACCTCATGCGGTGTTGAACCGAATTAGTTTTAACAGCCTCGTAAAAGCTCCGTAATGCTCTGCGAAGGCATCTTTTACTCTCGCGCGACTCCTTCGTCCCGGATTCTCGCCTTCTCTGCCTTTTCTGACCCTCTCGCACTTCTGGCTCCAATCAGTTTGTTGCGACACTGCAGCATTGAGTCATGGCAGCTTGTCCAGATTTGTTTTAAACTTCACTTGTGTACTTTATTTTTGTTTTTTATTTTTTTTGTACAAAGTTCATCTGTAACTCAGCTGGGATTAAGTTAGTGTCGTAACACAACCGCTTTAACAGTCCAATAAGTCACGGAGAGAAAATGGGAACACTGCGAGTTTCCATCTGTTATAATTACAGCGAATATTCCAAAAACAACCAACACTGTGAAATGAACCGTTCGGTTTGTTTCCATCACCTTTATTAGATCATCTCTAGCTTTCCACCGTGTACTCGGTTGGCACAGAAGTGCACGGAATTGTGATTTAAGTTCAGCGCATGTCCTGAAAATATATGATCTTTATTCAGAACCTGCAGACTGACAAACCATTCAGAAACCTCACCCTTCAGCATTCAGCATCTCGTCCCAGAGAAAAGAACATCGTGCATCGTTTCCCAAAATGGGGATGAAGACACATGAACCGTGTATCACTATTGTCTTAGTGGACCATGTGTAGTAACATGCAAGCTGGAGTCTGAGGGAATTTATGTACCAGAGCCACATTATTAGTGTGTGTGTGTGTGTGTGTTTAGGTGGAGCACGTTCTGCCTCTGTTGAAGAGAGGAATCGGGATACACCACGGTGGACTGCTCCCCATCCTGAAAGAGACCATTGAGATTCTGTTCTCTGAGGGACTACTGAAGGTCTCATTCACTCAGTCAGACTTTTTTATTTTTATAGAGTTTTTATTACTTTGAAACGTTTCAATAAAATGTTTCGTCTCTTTCTGCAGGCCTTGTTTGCAACGGAGACGTTCGCTATGGGCATCAACATGCCTGCTCGCACCGTGCTCTTCACCAGCGCTCGCAAGTTCGACGGCAAGGACTTCCGCTGGGTACATGCACGCACGCCAACACACACACACACACACACACACACACACACACGTGCACGCTGCAGTTTTTGCATAAAACGTTTCTCATTAGGCTCAGACAGGTCCCACAAGGTCAATAGTCGTATTCTTATACAGACATTTCGTCTCCACCAAGACACACACACACACACACACACTAAAACATCTGAGACATCAGTTGCAACATATTTAGCATTTGTCCATTTATTATGCCACCTAATTAATATTAGTCTGAGTTATTTGGCCAGATAAATAGTGAGCAAAGAATTATGGCGGTCCTACAGGTCAAATACAGAGACGTGGCCAATGTAGTCTCGACAGTAGTGTACAAGTTGTGTGTGCGTGTGTGTGAGACTGCACACAATAATAAGAAAACCCTGATCAGACGATACTGTAATGTTATACGGGTAGAGATGATACAAACAGAATTTGCATGGGGAATTAAACGATCGTCTTTACCCTCTTAACAAATCTGTTTTTTAAAATCGGACTTTATTTTTCTTTCCCAAACGGCCACGTGTTGTTTGTCTGAATGACTCGAGCTGTTGGAATTTAAAATTTACAGGGAAGAAAAAAAAAAAAAAGCTTGGCCTCTCAGTTCTGGCACGAGGCTCGTAGGACGCTGCCATCCGAAGGCTTTGTGAAGAACATCTGGAATCTCTGTGTGAAATGAATCCGAGTGCAAGAAAGCAGAAACGCACTGCCATGTCTCCTCTGGATCCCCAGGCTGCTCAGGGTTTCTAAACTGCTCCGAGTCACTAAAGTACAATTACAGACGAGTCCGGGATCCGAGCGGCAATGAAAGACAAACCTAGAGGTGCTTTAAACGTGTGGAGCTACTACAGATATGAGATTCTCTCTCTACATGCACACACACGTGGTGTTTGGCAGACACACTTATCCAGAGCGACTTACATTTCATTTTATACAACTAAGCAGTTGATGGTTTGGACTCGCAACCTTCTAATTGATAATCCAACACCTTAACCGCTAGGTGTACACACACACACACACATGCAGGTATCTTGTCAACCAATCGTGGGGCAGTTGCTGATGAAGGTCAAGAGCTTCAGTTAACGTTTAGGTCAAACATCAGGTTGGGGTAAAAAGTGTGATTTCTGGAGCTTGTGGCCTGGTTGTTGGGGCCAAACGAGCTGGTGTGAGTATCTTTTTAGAAACTCCTGATCATCTGGGATTTTTCACACACAACGATCTGTAGAGATTATACCGAATTGAGGTGGGGGAAAAAAGCAACGGTTGTGTGTGTGGAAACGGCTTTCTGACTCCCTGCAACTGAAGAAAGCGTTCTTTAGATAATGTGAGGCTCCTATTGACAAGTCAGCCTGGATGGTGTGTTTTATCCTGTAGGTGGTTTGATGGACGCTCGGGTAGATTGTGTTTTAATGAGGGATGTTGTAGGTAGACGTGTGGATGCTGCAGATGGATTAATGGATGAGCGTCTGGACCAGTGTTACTCATTGCGTGGCTCGTGAGTCTCCTGCGGCTCGCCAAGCATTAATATGCGGCTCGCATGGCAGTAAATAATACGACGATATGATCATGTGGGTAAAATTTATTTTTTATTTAAATAACATTAAAAACAATCAGGGAAGCATAGAAAAACAAATGTGCTCTATTACAAATAATAATATATTTATATATATTATTTGACTCGTCACTGACTCACTGCGTTCTTCGCAATAGCCAGTTTTTGGCGGCCTGCCAGAAGCTAGTTTGTGTTTCATGCTAGTTAACAACTTGTGTTTACTGAACACACACGGACTAAAAAATTGATCGATTTCTTATCAAACAATCCCGCGCACAATATGAACAGGAACAAAGCAATGTGACCGTGACAAAAGAGGTAACTGATGGGGAGCATGCGTCATCCTCAACTCCAGTAATTATTGTATTGCAATATTGTACATTGTATTTAAGCAGATAAGCTATTTAAGACTGAATAACTTGGCATACTTTGCGGTGAAAGTGGCTCTCCTATTGACTTTGTCCTATCAGTGTGGCTCACATGAAAAAAATAGTGAAGACCACTTGTCTGGACGGATCTTGCTTACGTGTGTCGATAACCCGGATAACGACGTACGGATTGGACGCCTTCCACAAATCTTAATATCTTGTGTTGCGCAGTTATTATAAATGAATGTAATGTAATGTTTTAATAAAACTGATCATAATCAAAACTGTGGGAAATGACAGTTCTAGTTTAAATGGCTGTTAATGTTACTGGGAAAAAGATGCCATCTTGGATTTCCTTTAAATCTGCACGATGAGTACTTGTGAAGCGCACGTGCTCCAGCCGGCGGTGCTGCATTTGTTTCCTGGGTCGATATCTGTATCTATAAGGAAAGGGCTTAATCAAAGCCAGATGGTTATGACTAAGCGCACGAAATCCTTTCCAACTGGACGGCCGGGAGTCGGTTGGGGATCGCATTAGACCAAATTTACGTTTGTCCAACTGCTTCTGACCTCGCTTCACTTTCACTTATCTGTGCTGGGGTCCTGGAACAAGAGCAGATGTGCTCGAGTGAGCGCGAAGTTGCTCCAGTGAGGAATGTTTGCACTTCATCTGCTGTCAAACACTAACGCGATGACGTCGCGCTCGGTTACGTGCAACGCAGATGGTTCATATGAAATGTTCCGTACGTTTTATTCAGATGCTGCTCTACAGGGTTCTGCTTTACGATTGGCTTGAAATCCGCTTCACTCAGCAAACGAGGCTCGGAGCACTGACGTTTAAAGTAGTGCTTGGTCATAATGCAAAAGAAAGAAGTCACCAGCAAACCCGAAATAATCGATGGCGTGGATTCAAGGTGTTTGAAACATGCCTTTGATGTACTGCTCGGCTCAGTGCTGGGCTTCTTCTTTATGACGCGATGCATTATTGCGCTCGAAGTAGTAGATGAGTAAACAGATGCAAGTCGTTTACTTAGATGCAGAAATTGAGTTCTGTCAAACCAGATTGTTGATCATCAAATATGTGTTGAACCTGTGACCTGATTGCGTGAGTGTGTGTGTGTGTGTGCCCTGCGATGGGTTGGCACTCCGTCCAGGGTGTATCCTGCCTTGATGCCCGATGACGCCTGAGATAGGCACAGGCTCCCCGTGACCCGAGGTAGTTCGGATAAGCGGTAGAAGATGAGTGAGTGAGAGAACCTGTGACCGCTGTAGTTCCAGGTTCCTGTTTGTACAGCCACACTAGTGGAACCTGGATGTTGCTTTCTGCTGTTGTAGCTGATCCACATCGATATAAATGTGGTTCCTGCTGTATTTGTTTGTCTTTCGCTTTGGTACTTTATCACATGACCAGTCACATTTTCCTTTCACTCCAGAAACATGTTCAATGCCTGTTGTTGTGTGTCTGTTGTCAGATCACCTCGGGAGAGTACATCCAGATGTCGGGCCGAGCCGGGAGGAGAGGGATGGACGAGAGAGGAATCGTCATCTTTATGGTGGATGAGAAGATGAGTCCAGCTGTGGGGAAGCAGCTCTTAAAGGTAAAAATGGCCTGGTTTGCTTAAACTGGATGGATGGATGGATGAGACTCCACAGAAGAGTGAAACACCACATATCGCCATAAATTTGAGAGTTTTTCTCGTATTATGTAAATCCTCTCGCCTCCTGTTAGAGAGCCTGACTGACTCACTAGCATGTCATCTGTACACTCGATTTGCTCAAGACTTGCTCTTTTAGCTGACACCGGGACACAGCCAGTCAGTCCCTGACGGAGCCAGGCAGCGTTGTATAGGTCCGAGTATACTTTTTCTCTTATGCAGATTTTGTGCAAGTCTGTGCTGCTAAAATGAATCATCAGGACAAACCATATGTCCACTTTTTTCCTAGCTGGTGCGCAGCATCGAGTTTGATCGATGGCTGCCGTCGGCCGAACGCTTCTTTCCTGTTTGTCTTTCCGGATGCTGGCTCTCACCAGCCATCCATTTCATCTTTTCATGCTCAGTGATGTGCGTGAGCGCAAAAGACTGTTTGTATTACTGAATTGTTTTGAGTGGAGTCTTGCCAGCGAAGCTGCTTTTCAGAGCCAATCGTTCCGTACTTTTGGCTCCGAAAGTCTGAATCCACTGCTGAGAACTGCTTTACTTCATCATTTATCAACAACTAATGCAATGGTTTATTAAGCTGGATTCCTCGGTCAACTATCCGTTATTTATAACGGAGAGATTTATTTGAGATGATGTCCTTGGGTAAGATTTTTGGGCTGAGCGAATTCTGATGCGGTCGGTTTGGTCTAGTGGGTGGGAGAGGAAACACTGGAGGAAACGTCTTGGTCTTCAGGTGGGTGGAGCAAATATACACCAGCGATAGGTGGGTTGGTCCAGACGTGGTATTAACCAGGGTTCCCGCGGGGTCTTAAAAAGTCTTAAAAGCATTGAATTTATTAATTTGGAAATAATACCTTAAAAAGTCTTTAAAAAGTCTTGAATTTTGATGTTTGGGTCTTAAAAATTGTGCTGTATGTAACTTCTCCATATTGTAATTTTCCACAAGTTTCATTTGTCAACCACGATTATTTAGATTAAATGACGTAGTATAAAAGAGTGGCGGAACCAATAATTGAGAACACAACGCAGCCCCGGGTCACCGTACAAAATACTGCGAACACGCGATGCCTTCAGTAAAGGAAGATCACGCGCTGCGACACCACAGCCATAGACTACAACACAACAAGTAAAGGAGAAGCGCGAGATATCAACGAAAATCTCAGCATTCCACAGGAAATGTTGACTGACGCACGCAGTTATATTTTTAAAGCTTGTTTTTATGTTAGCTAGCTACCAATTTCATTCTGAGGTTATGGGGAAATGTAAATTTAATGAAGCGTGGCTGGATAAAAACTCTTTTCGTCATTGGTTAAAACCAGTGGACAACAACGTTTTTGAGGCGTTTTGCACCATATGCAAAAGAAGGATTCAGCTAAGTACAATGGGAATGAAGGCATTAGAGTCTCATGCCAAGTCGTCCGAGCACATAAACGCTCTCAATGGACAAAAACAAACTCCTTCCGTCGCCTGCGTGTTTCAACCAACTAATTTTAGCCAGCTATCTGCTATAAATGTGCCTGAAGCGGCAACAGACGCTAATGTTAGCCAGCTTGCTGCTAGCGCTGCAGACCCTCCAGCTATGGCCGCAACTAGAGTGGATCTGCGCACAGCTTTTGGGTCGACACCAACTGTGTTTAATTTAATTTCATTTATTGTTGAGTTCTGATTTTCGATGTTTATTGTTCAGGGGTCTCTCAGTTCCCCATATTACCAGCATGGAATAAGTAGGTAGCTCATGTTAAAAAAACAACTTAACATTGTTCGGCAAACTTTCTTGTGGCCTACTGAAATGTTTTTATTTTTCACACTGCTTGGCTTATCTTTTACCCATTCCACATTTGAAAAATAAATGAACACAAGTTCAAGGATTTTGTTTTTCTTTGCTGGTAGGGACGTGAAATGGGTATTAATTTTTTATTTAAATGGTCTTAAAAAGGTCTTTTAAAAAGACTTGAATTTAACTTGAAGAAACCTGTAGGAACCCTGATTAACACGTTTCTGTCGCATAAATAGTCTAATTATATTTCCGTTTGTTTGACGAGGTGTTTCTCAAAAAAACTCGGCATCAACACAACAAAATGGGGAAACCCAAAAACGTTTTATTTCCTTTCCATTACTTTGTAATTTAATATTCTTTATATCTTTTTGATTGTTTATTAAAACTCTGGGACAAACTAGCGTTTTGAATGATGAGTATGAGTAATAAATCACAAACCACAATGAAGCCTTTGATGCGTTTAAATATAAATAAAATGCATTTTTTTTTTCCAGCGGTGGAAAATACATACTTTCTGCTAACGGACACAATGGAACCAACATGTAGAAGTTGTTATAAATCATGCAAGACGGTTGACTCGAGCAACTCGGCTGAATAACCAGCTGGCACGTGCTGCGAATGCTCTCTACGCTGGGGAGATTATGTAATTATAAAAGCGTGTTCTTGAGAGTTTGACTGTTTTACGTCGGGGGAAAGTGACGTGCTAACTTCTTTGCTGCGTAATGATTCATAGTGCCTGTGAGCTGTTACTCAAATTGTCATGTAGTCTTATTTATTTATTTATTTAAGGAAAGGAATAAACCATGACTTTAAATTATGACTTGGTTCTGTAGAACAGAATGAGGACGTACAAATGTCTCCCCTGCTTGTTTCTCGAGGCAGTAATGCTGCACTTTGTGGGTTTAAATTTCAACCCCTATGAATAACTTTTATTTATTGTTATTTATGCTCAGATAACAGCATCTCATATGCATCAGTCCATGTAACATTGGATAAATAATTGTTTATTTCTCTCCCACTGTGCTCAGGGATCTGCTGACCCTCTGAACAGCGCCTTCCACCTCACCTATAACATGGTCCTGAACTTGCTGCGTGTGGAGGAGATTAACCCCGAGTACATGCTGGAGAAGTCCTTCTACCAGTTCCAGCACTACAAAGCTGTCCCTGGTGTAGTGGAGAGTAAGACTTTTATTTATTTATTTATTTATTTATTTATTTATTTTATTTTTTTTTCCCCACGAGATCCGTAAACACTTTAGGAGCTTGTATTTTTGTGCTCATGAATATGTAAATATGTAAACGAACTTTACAAGCCACGCCTCTACTCCATGTAAACTGTTGTCGCATGCCTCACGTTTGCATATTGATCCCTGACGGCTTCTTGAGGTTAAAGACACGATAACTCGTGTCTATGAGAGGCTTTTTCCTTCTTGATGCACTTATAATCCTAGTAGTTTAAAGTTTTGCCTGGTCTCCGTGGAAACAAATGTGGCTTGGTGTATTGGTGACTCTAAATTGCCCGTGTGTGTGTGGTGCCCTGTGATGAACTGGCGTTCCATCCAGTCTGCCTTCCCCTCACCCCCGATGTTCCCTGACCAGTGTAAATACAAATAAATGAAGAAACCATGTGACCTTTTGCCCTCACGCGCTCTTTGTAGATACCATCAGCATGTTACTACATGACTTGTTTGTTTTATAGCACACGATAGCAGTGATGTAATGTTTCTCTTCATCATCCTCAGAGATGCAGAAGCTGGAGGAGATGTACAACAGCATCGAGATCCCCAACGAGGACAGCGTGGTCACTTACTATAAAATCCGCCAGCAGTTAGCCAAGCTGGCCAAAGATATAGAAGAATATGTGCATAAACCCAAATACTGCCTGCCTTTTCTACAGCCTGGCCGACTGGTCAAGGTGATCTTTCTGTTCAGAGGCTATTATAATAGGTTACAATTAGCATGTTTTTTATTTTTATATATAATTTTAAGAACTGTATTCTGTTGCTTTAATAATATATTCTCGTTTTAATGTTAGCGCTAATTCTTCATTAAAGGTGGGGTGCACGATCTCTGAAAGAAAATGTTGACATTTGAAATCATCAAAACAAACACGCCCCTAACCCAAATGGGTGTCACCTCTGTTTTGATAGCTCCGCCCACACATACATACGTAACCCAGGCAACTTTTATGGCGGAACCTGCTGGGGCAGCTGGCCGAGGGGATATTTTTATCAATAAATGAACTCAATGAGTAATATTATGGTGATACAAATGTGTATTTGTAGTACTGTGTGTTGTACCGTGAAAGGTTTAGCTCCGTTTCACGCGGAAGACGATGTTCAACACCTAGAACCCGAGGCAGAGGTAACGGCAGGTGTCCGCCATGTCAGTGTTTCAATCGCTTTCTGCTAATGTCACACATGCGCACTGAACACTCTCTCTGCCGCATATTGACAAGACGTCCCTTTCTGCTCATTGGCTACACGTTTGTTTTGTTTGTCGGCCCGCCTCAGTTTTCTGAAGCATTTCTCACACATGGTGCACCCCAACTTTAATTATCATCCTGTGCAGTTTATTGATTTCGTATCCTGGTCCAAATCAGTGACTTGCCTTTCCTGTAGCCTGGTGGTTATCAGGGGGACGTCTGACCTCCTGCCCTCTCCTTCACGTCACTGACCGTTTCCACATTTCTCTTTTACAGGTGAAAAAGGACGATTTAGATTTTGGCTGGGGCATCGTGGTTAACTTCTCCAAGAAAACAAACGTCAAGGTCGGCTTTATTCATTACCCAGTTTACATCAGACGGCCGGGTGTTTGTGCACACCTTGATTTTATTTTATTTGTTTATTTATTTATTTATTTTTAAATTACTAATGCGATTAATTGCACAATGTTTATAGTATTTAAGCTGTTGTAAAGATATGAATATTTAGTTTGTGTGTGTTTTTTAGGCCAGTACTGGTGATCTGGATCCTCTGTATGTAGTGGAGGTTTTATTACACTGCAGTAAGGACAGTGTGAAAAATGCAGCTACAGAGGCAGCCAAACCTGCAGCACAGGGAGAGAAAGGAGAGATGCAGGTAAGGACGTAGAACACGTACAGACTTTTAGTTTTAACCGAAGGATCCACAGGAGGTGTGTTTTTAAGTGAATTATATAGAAAAGGAAGTGCCATGGTGTTGGGAGTGTCTCACTAAGTATCTGTGGGTGATATCAAGGCGGCAAAATGCTATAGTTTTTTTCCACGTAGGTTTGTGTAAACAATCACTGTTGTTTTAACATATTGTTATTTTAAAAGAAAAACCTTTATAAATAGAATTGAACAATTCCCAGAGGATGGATGTTTTAAAGGATCTTGGTTTTTATGGTTCTTCTAATAGAATATAATTGAGTGATAGATGGTTATAAAGTGATTCACTGATATTTATTTATTTAATTAGGTGGTGCCAGTCATGCTGAATCTCCTCACTGCTATCAGCTCTGTGCGACTCTACATCCCCAAAGACCTGCGGCCCTACGACAACCGACAGAGCATGCTTAAATCCATGCAGGTAACTCACACACACATGCACACACTATAAGTATTATATGTATAAAATTCTATACACACATATAATATATAATGTCTCTACTGTGTACATGGGTATGGTGTGTTTTTTTTTTTATTTTGGGGAATTTTTTTAGGATCATAACCAAAATATTAGTTCTGTGTAGTTCTCTTGTAGCTGAAGACATCAGTCCTGCACACACTATGATCTTATTCACTGCATTTTTGTAACTCTTGTAACTGCGTTCTCTCTCTCAGGAGGTACAGAAACGTTTCCCCGATGGTCTTCCTCTGTTAGACCCCATTGACGATATGGGCATCAAAGACTCCGGACTGAAGAAAGTCATACAGAAGGTGGAGGCCTTCGAACACAGGATGTACACACACCCTCTCCACACTGACCCCAACCTCGGGGCTGTCTACACACTGTGTGAGAAGAAAGCAGTGGTGCGTACACACACACACACACACACACACGCACAGACCAGTGTTACTGCATCATAACAGCTTATTAGCATTTTTGAACGTTTAACCCACTTCATGTGTTAAACATAGCCTGTGCGGTGCGGACTTTTTTACAAGAAGTAAATTATTTGGTTTATGATTTATTCAGTTTGTGAAAGGTTTGTTCTTGATTCAGGTAAATTGACCACACGCGGTGGTCTAGCATTTTTCTTTTTTGTGTTGAGAGCACTAACATTTCCTGCTAGAAACAAAGGCAGGAAACTGACCTCCTATTGGAGATCAGATCAGGAGAGGTTGCCTTTTTATTTATATGTGTGTGTGTGTGTGTGTGTGTGTGTGTGTGTGAGAAATACTGAGATGGAAATACTGGGAAATAGTCATGTCGTACTTTTAGTTTGGCGTGTGAAGCCAGATCACACTTAACTGCACATTTACGAAGCCTCACCTTAAACCAGTGTCTGTAGCGTTTCTATAGTGAGTAACGTTTATGCACGAGAGTCTGTCTGTTTTTTATATGATGTTTACAGTCCCTGAGCCTGGAGTTCTTATGTATTGACACACGGCAGTGGCAATTTAATCAAAATACTGGGTGGACATAACTTCCTGAACAGCCAACAAACACACACACACCCATAAACACCTCTTATTGTCTCCATATAACAGCCTCGCATTCTCACACAACCTCTGTTTCACACACACTGTCTTTGTGCATTGTAGCCCTGCCCGTAATTGTGCAAAGAGATCGTTTTCCTCTCGATCACATCTTCACGTCTGTCTAAATGCATAAAGCATTTCCTACTTTGATATCCAGGAGTAATGTGACGCAGTTGTAGTACCTGTGTGTGTGTGTGTGTCTGTGTTGCAGGTTGCCGGTGATATCAAGGCGGCAAAGCGGGAGCTGAAGAAGGCTCGCACGGTGCTGCAGATGGATGAGCTGAAGTGTCGGAAGCGCGTGCTGCGCCGCCTCGGGTTCGCCACGTCCTCTGATGTCATCGAGGTGAAGGGCCGCGTCGCCTGCGAGATCAGCAGGTGAAGCGTCCGCTCATAAGGAAGATGTTGAGTTGAGAGTAAAACAGAAGGCTGCAAACACTCTCGAGACCCAAGTGTTAAATCCTCTACTTATGTTCTGCTCTTTAAATAAGAAATGATGCACACATGTATAAGGATGGAGTTATGGGAGATATCTGATCCACTCACATTAACATCGG
The DNA here is from genome assembly GCF_030014155.1 of Tachysurus vachellii. Classification (NCBI taxonomy): domain Eukaryota; kingdom Metazoa; phylum Chordata; class Actinopteri; order Siluriformes; family Bagridae; genus Tachysurus; species Tachysurus vachellii. Next base: position 17,947,724 of record NC_083479.1, read on the forward strand.
TGTGTGTTACAGTGCGGACGAGCTGCTCCTGACCGAGATGGTGTTTAACGGCCTCTTTAATGATCTGACTGCTGAACAGGCCACAGCTTTACTGAGCTGCTTCGTCTTCCAGGAAAATGTAACTAACACCTTCTGTTTATTTCCCATAAAGTCACAGTTTAAGGTAAAGGCTTATAAAATGTCAACACATAAGTAGATTTCCTGAATAAACAGAATCCTCTGGAAGACACAAACGACGACTCGTGTAAGGGTCCAAACTTCAGTGCTGTTTATATGATCAGTAGGTTCATGTGGCACAGTTTTAGTGTGGAAGTGATAAAAAGTGTCTTATGTGAACCTGCTGCTCTCTTTCTTTTTCTTCTTTCCTTCTTTCCTTCTTTTCTTTCTTTCCTTTTTAATTGTTTTTCTTTTTCTTTCTTTTTTTAATTGTTTTTCTTTCTTTCTTTTCTTTTCTTTCTTTTTTCATTGTTTCTTTTCTTTCTTTCCTTTTTAATTGTCTGTTTCTTTTTTGTTTTTCTTTCTTTTTTTGGCTTTCTTTCCTTCTTTCTTTTCTTTCTTTTTTAATTGTTTTTCTTTCTTTCCTTCTTTTCTTTCTTTTTTAATTGTTTTTCTTTCTTTCCTTTTTAATTGTCCGTTTCTTTTCTTTTTTGTTTTTCTTTCTTTCCTCCTCTTCTTTCTTTCTTTTCTTTTCTTTCTTTTTTTTAATTGTTTTTCTTTCTTTCCTTCTTTTTTTTCATTCTTTCCTTTTTAATTGAGTTCTTCCTTTATTTCCTTCTTTCTTTCTAAATCATAAACGCATTTGTCATTGTTTCTGTAGTTTTTGTACTCTTTTGGCTCTCAGTCTTGTCTTGGCTGGATGTGTGCTGAGATCACTGACCTGTGACGTTACTGTGTACGGTATAACTGCACTGAGAACGTGACCAACAAATAGAGAGAGAGAGAGAGAAATGTTCTAGCTATTATACATTTACCTAATTATTTATTAAGTGTTGGCTTTGATTGGCAAAGGGTTGTTTTTCCTCCATCGTTGTTTGTGGTGTGTTTATTTAACCATTTAGTTCGTTTTATTATGTGCAGCGTCGAACCACAAGTCACTTTCTACTGATTCTGACTCAGCAAATGGAGTAATAGGTGTAAAAATGCCCTTTTATAACAATAAAATAAGACACAGGTTCCCAGGGTCCCACATCATCCTGTGGTGTTTTACTTGTTGTAATTCCAGCTGGCCCAAAGCCTTCAGTGTTCGTCCTCCTCCATGGTTCATTTACACCGTTGTATATTTAGACGTTAGATTTCTTGATTAAAAACGGTGCTTGCTGTCGTGCTGGTAGCACATGTGGAGCTCTCGTCATGTGGATTAGACCAACTTTTCACGGCACGGTGCCACTGCGCTGACGTATGATGTGTTTCATGGGAATTGAAGCGAAAACTGAGAAGCTTGTAGCCCGATTAAGTCCATTTTGAGATGAGTCTTAAAGCCTGGAACAATCCTCATGTAATCGAGTTACTACATTCCTATCCTACTCTCATATGTGAGCGATTGTCAGATTATTCTGTCCACATCACCAAACGTCTCACATTCTGATTTTATTTGGAGTCTGATTTTCTGATATTTGGCAACACAAGCTCTGATTAAACGAGTGAGCTCAGACTGTGATTAACTTGGCATTAGTGATCGTTTTCCTGCCAGCACTCGGTCACTAAACGTTACCCTGATGATATTGTGCTCTTTTTATACAGTACTTGACATCACCGACGTGCATTAATCGTGTCGGTGAATTTGTTTACTGTGACAGGAAAAAACAAGAATGTGAATGTAGTCTGTTCATATAATTAAACCATCCACAGGGAAAAGGTGTTAATAATAATAATAATAATAATAATGATAGTAATTTGCTCCTCATAATGACTGAGAGGTCGATGCAGTTTTGCTCTAGCAGTGGAAAAGGACATGCTTATTATGAGTCATATTTTGCGCTATTTTAAGACACGTATACACTGAGATTATGATCAAGCATGGAAGGTGTTTGTGTGTTGTGGCTCGCTCGCTCGGCATTATGGGAAACCATGTGAGACAGCTGGTTTCTCTCCTCCGTCAGCTGTCATTTTGAAGCGTTTCCACCTGTCGTCTCTCTCACGCACGCTGCAGAAAGCACAGCTCGAGTCCTCCTCGTCCTCTGAGCGCATTACGGCTGGAAAAAAAACTCGGGTTTAACTTTTGACCTCCTACAAACGTCTGTGTCGCGTCCCAGTGCTTCTGTGTCTCCTACTGACTGTTAAAACCGTTAAAGCTGGATGTCTGGCAGTATATCGGTTCAGCTGAACACTACTGAACAACACAGTACACAGTCTTTGTTGTAGTCCAACTTCAGTCTCAGAGGAAGATTCCTCAAGCCTGCAGTTCTTGGTGGTCGTAAGATGAAGCTTACTGTGTTAAGTGCTTCAGACTTCCTGGCCTCAACACACAGGTGTTCATGGGGTTTATTTAATCCCAAATCTGGCTGCACCAACAGAATTCAGACTGATCCTGCCCTCTCCTGAAGGAAATCCCAATCACTCCTGACGCAATTTTGATCACTTGTACTTATTCTCAAAGGAAACCTGACCACTCCTGGATCCCTCCCTCCGTCTACAGAAGGAATTCAGACAAATCCAGAATCCCATCAGCCCCCAAATGTTTTCTGACCAAACAGAACTCTTGAAGGACTTCAGGCCAACTGTACTGACAACGATATATGAACGTATGACGAATTTGTCAGAAATCCTGCCCTCTCTCTCACATACTCCTGACCACTCACACTTACTCTGGCCACTTATTCTTCTGTCCAGTCCTGCCTGCTTCTGAAGGAGGTCTGACCCCGTCCGGCGTCCTCAGGGAGACGGGAGGTCTGACCCCGTCCGGCGTCCTCAGGGAGACGGGAGGTCTGACCCCGTCCGGCGTCCTCAGGGAGACGGGAGGTCTGACCCCGTCCGGCGTCCTCAGGGAGACGGGAGGTCTGACCCCGTCCGGCGTCCTCAGGGAGACGGGAGGTCTGACCCCGTCCGGCGTCCTCAGGGAGACGGGAGGTCTGACCCCGTCCGGCGTCCTCAGGGAGACGGGAGGTCTGACCCCGTCCGGCGTCCTCAGGGAGACGGGAGGTCTGACCCCGTCCGGCGTCCTCAGGGAGACTGGACTAAATTCTGTCCACTCCCTCATTGTGGAAGAAAGTCAGACCAGCACTAACATCTCAGCAAACAGTTATTTGTGTGTCCTAATGATATTTTCTGACCTGGTTGGTTCTATTTGTACTAATCTCAGCAAATCCCACACTGACCCTCACCAATACATAGCAGCTTCTGATGAGTTCTGAAGCTTCCAGCATGAATGAACGTAGGCTTTTTGATGGCTCTCTGTGTCTGAGTATCTGATGGTCCCCTCTACCCAACAGCTCACTCGTGACTGCTCGTAAAAGAACACAGACAGGGTTACAAAAATATATTTTTTTTTTGCCTGGAGTTTCTCCTCTGTGACTTAATAGACCCCTGGCTCTGCCTTTAATACGAGGTCTCTGGCCAGTTTTAGCTGCCCCTGGCCTGAATGTGGCCTCTACGCAACATGCCTCAAATCTCATAAAACCTTTAAATACGAGTCAGTGAGTACCGCTGCAGCTCACTGCGAGGTCGGGACTCGTGGTCAGCTTGTGGTAGCTACTGGAACAGCACGTTCTGAGATTTATGTTCCTGACACGCGTTTTATTTTCCTTGTGTGCCGTCATTTATTGTTGTCTGGTTTACATTTCATATTTTTATAGTGAGCTCGCTAATGCTGCGAGTTGAGTTTATTTTCTTTCCTTTTAATGAATATTGTTCCTGCTCTCACTCCTCTCCTCCTCTCCATCTCTCCTTCTCTCTCCACAGGCTAACGAGATGCCTAAACTTACAGAGCAGTTAGCCGGCCCGCTCCGACAGATGCAGGTAACACACACTGTGATTGTTTATGCAGCACCAGGGCTTCTCTGACACGTCGTGTCCCATCAGCGCTCGTGCAGAAAGTAGTCAGAAAGCAGATAATAATGAAGAGGAGGTTGCTTTAGACCTCCAGCATGATTTAGGTCATATTCCTGCTCCAGATATAAACTCAGTCCTATTTCCATGACAACACATGGCCCCTGGGAAGAGTCCTGGCTTTGTCAGACCAGATCTGTGGTCCTGCATCAGGAATTTAAGTTATTAAAGTGATAAACAATTACACTTTATTTTGCTATTTTTACTTTCTAAATTGCAACATCTGCAGTTGACGCGTCACTGCGTCTATCCCGAGTCCAGATGTTGCATTTTCCCTTACTATTAAGATTCTTTTAACAGATCCTACAGATCCTGCATGATGTCGATTATTTACAAACAAATAGGAAAAAAAAATCTAGCCTGAAATGGGCATCGAGTTTGTGTACGTGAAGACGTACGGAATATCTCTGTATGAAGAAAAACTGTCAGACATTTGGTCTTGTATCAGTTCCTCTACAGGTTCTAACGAGTAGTCCATATAAACCCTCCAAGCATTTAATCACTCGGCCATAAACGTAATGCCTCCAACAGCTCGGTGGGAGAAAAGAGAAAATCGCTCATGAAGGTGACTACAGTTAAACCCTGATTTTAGATCCTGAAGTCACATGAGAAGAAGTTCCTTACTGCAAAATGATTGGCTTACATTTTATGATGCAACAAAACCCACAGTGTTAAATACCATCTCAGTATTTTCCAGTAAGGTTTTTTTTAGCATTTTATTTATTTATTTTATGTATTAAAACTGTTGCAGGGCCAACGATTTGCACCCCAGGGGCAGCGATTTACTCCTCAGTGACATTTCATCCCGTAGCTCCAGAAAGTCTTCCACTTTAGCTGTAACGGTTTTATTTCACCTGAATCTGATCAACAGGAATGTGCCAAGCGCATCGCTAAAATCTCAGCCGAGGCAAAGCTGGACGTGGACGAGGACGCCTACCTGAACCAGTTCCGCCCTCACCTCATGGACGTAGTGTACACGTGGGCCAACGGAGCCTCCTTCTCCCAGATCTGCAAAATGACGGACGTTTTCGAAGGTGATATTTTTCTTCTTTCTTGCCTGTGCAATTTTCTCTTTTTTTTTTTTGTTTCATTCTTCCCTTCCCTTCCTTGTTAGTATCAGTAAACACACTACACAACTTAACCAGTGGCTGCAGTGTGATTGTGGAACAGAATTCTCTCCTGTAGGAACTGATCCACTGAGGAACATGTTGAGTTCTTGGCAGCGAGTCTCATGTTGTCCTGATTCAATAAAGACCTCCGTCGCTAATAACTATACGGCTATGGATTTCTGGAAAAGTATTTTGTGTACCATGCCCAGAGAACATGCGCTTACTGCACACACACAGACACACACACACACACACATGGTTTCTTTTAAATGCTTATGGAAGCTTTGTTATAAAATGTTCTACAAATGGAAAAAACACAACTAGTTAGTAGACTAGTCTAACTGGGACTAGGACTAATATCTGGTGCAGTAAGTCCTGTTACTTCTCGGCAAGTTAAACACACATTGTGATGTCGATATTTAATGTAGTACCGCAGGCGTAGCGTAGGAAAGGAAAGCCTGGCTCCTCTGTGTAACTGGGAGGTTGAGTGAAAGCAGCATGATAAATTAAAGTGAAGGCAGGGGATAAACCTGAAAACACACAAGCGGAGGAGATGGCGTTCCTGGCACTTTTTGTACTATCCCCCTTACACACACACACGGTTGAGTTTGTTGCTCCCCGGTGCAAAAAGAGGAGTCTTGTTCCAAGAACCATCGACCTTTTTAAAAGAAAGAAATCAACATGTAATGGAAGCAAACGGTTAATTAGTGAAGCATACGGAGGCCAGAAAGTGACACGATTCACTCGGTATGCAGTCAAGCAAGAGAGAACCGGCTGCATGTTATCACTCCATAGGGAGGACATGGAGCAATTTCTTTTTCTTTTCTCCTCCACTCATATGCATACTCTCTCTCTCTCTCTCTCTCTCTCTCTCTCTCTCTCTCTCTGTGTGTGCAATTTTAGGCAGCATTATTCGCTGCATGAGGCGCCTGGAGGAGCTTCTGCGGCAGATGTGCCAAGCGGCCAAGGCCATCGGGAACACTGAGCTGGAGAACAAGTTCGCTCTCGGTACGACGCCTTTCCCTTCTTTTTTCCATCCCAAAAGCTCAGTTTCATGTATAGTTATTATTGCTGGACCTTGTGGAAACATTTCAAATGCTAGAATAAATTTCAGACTTTTTGTTCTTATCGAACTGACGGGAAGGTGAACACCTGAACTACAGACAGTTCACAGACCCGACTTGTGGGTTTAAAAAGAAAATTATCATAGAGGGGAAAAAAAAACCTTTGGGCTGAATTTTTTGAAATTCCTTCAAATTTCATATAATTACTTTTACTAATTATTTCTTGTTTTTTTTTTTTTTTTCTTTTTTTTTTTCACCAGGCATCACGAAGATCAAGCGTGACATTGTGTTTGCTGCCAGTCTTTACCTGTGATGGATGAAGCTGCGCCTTCTCTCTTAACTTCTTTTGTTTCATAAAGACAAGGTGAAGACGGTGCGGACGGAACATATTTATTATTGTTCAGCTTCACAACTCTCATGACTCCTTTGTTTTGTCTTCAAAATGCGTTTTGTACATAATGTTTTAATAGAATTTTAATTAAAAAAAAGTGTATAGCGAGTTTATATTTCTTTTCTTTAAAAAAAAAAAAAAACTTTGCTTAAAGAGCAAATCTGTTAGCATCATACACAGGAAAAGCAGCATCATTAGCCTAAAGGCATCATGGGATGCAGAGTCTGGGTGTAGCAGAGGGGGAAAGCGGGGGATACATTCACAGGTTTCCACCCCAGTGGTCCTTCCTCACGCTCGGAGCGCTCTGACATCCGACCCCGCTGTCGGAACAGCGAGATGCAGAGCGACGGTTCCTTGTAGCTTCAGGTAGTGATGTCGTAGTGGTTTCCGTTAGTCGGCGTCTCCTGTAGATTGGTGTGCCCCATCTCGTCCTCTTTCTGCGGGGCTGCCGGCTTCTTGAAGAAATCGGACACGAAGAAGACCTGAGGGAGAAAAGTAAGGAAGAAACGTGTTGGTGATATTTGGACATAAAAAGAAGTGGAACACGGATAAAAAAAAAAAGTAGAATAATCACTAACTCCAGCTGAGTTCAGGTAGTAATGCTGCGTTATAACTCCTTCAAAAGTAACACATGCGACTGTTTACATGCGTCACTTACTGCAATCGGTGTTAAGATGACTAGCCAGAGTTTACCAGTCCCACCAGGATAAATCCAGAAGAGTTAGGACTTTCCACAAGAAAAACCCTACTTCCTGTTAGCGTTTACAAAACAAACGTTATCACTTGGCGCCGGTCCTTTTCCTTTTTGCCGCCGCTGTTATGGGTCACCACAGCGGATCTGCGTATTCCATTTGGCACGGGTTTAAACTGCATGCCCTTCCTGACACAACACTCTTTATCACAACCTTTTTATCCTGGCTCTGGGCTGGAACTGGTTTGGTTCCCTGCTTGGTGAGAGCGTGGGAGCATCGCTTCCAGACCACCAGGGAACGAACCTCGACGTGCTCATCGTGTCCAAATCACAGCAGCTGCTTCACTACACACACTGACTGTTGTAGTCTAGCAGAACAAATCTCCCATCAATCAGTAGCTTACACACGACATACGATTGTTTCAGAATCAGATGAAACTGAGGTAAGTAATGTATAGAGCATCAATGATGTATAACTCCAAGAAAGAAGAGAATACACACCATATATATATATATATATATATATATATATATATATATATATATATATATATATATATATATATATATATATATATATATTTTTTTTTATTTTTTAGAAAGGACACATTAACTGTAAAAGTTTACTATATTTATTACACACTACTTGTAGTCGGCTAGATCGACTGCTCACTTGAATTTAATCCAAACCTCCATAGCTGAGTTATGACTATAAATAAAGGGTTAATAAACGCTCCGTATGCATGTGCACTATTTACACATTTAATGCTTGTTATTCATTTCAAGGAAAATCTGCTCTAAGGAATGATCTGTTTTCTACAACTGTGACAGAGAGAGTGTGTGTGGAAGAGTGTGAGAGAGTGTGTGTGTGAGTGAGAGAGAGACTGTGTGAGAGTGTGTGTGTGTGTGGAAGAGTGTGAGAGTGAGTGTGTGTGTGTGAGTGAGAGAGAGACTGTGAGAGAGTGAGTGTGAGAGTGAGTGTGTGTGTGTGGAAGAGTGTGAGAGAGTGTGTGTGAGAGTGAGAGAGAGACTGTGTGAGAGTGTGTGAGTGTGAGAGTGAGTGTGTGTGTGTGAGAGAGTGAGTGTGAGAGTGAGTGTGTGTGTGAGTGAGAGAGAGACTGTGTGAGAGAGTGAGTGTGAGAGTGAGTGTGTGAGAGAGTGAGTGTGTGAGAGAGTGAGTGTGAGAGAGTGTGTGTGTGAGAGAGAGAGGAGAAGCTGGAGGGGGGAGAGGACCAGATGGAGGATACAGGACACATGTTGCTGAGCTTCTGATGGGTTACAGCTGAAGTCATGCATCAGACTGAATTAATCAGTAAAGCTGCAGTGACAACAGGATAAAATCAGATCTGGTTTATTTCTAAACCCAGTCTAAGTGTAGATGGAAAAAAAGAGCCTCACCACCAGTAAGGCCATGACGGCTCCCTGTACGAGACCCGTAAGGACGTCACTCCAGTGGTGTTTATAGTCAGAGACACGGGACAGTCCTGTATATACAGATGCAGCAATCAGGAAGAACTGGAGTGTGGGTCGCAGGAGTCGAGCCCATTCGTACTTCATCCGAGCCTGCAGATAAAGCTGAGAGAGGGAAGAGTGGATCATCTGATACTTATCAGAGTAGTAGATTTCACACAGATGATGTATATTTCAACTGCCTTCAGGCGTCACCAACACCATGAACCCAGTGTGTGTACCCTGAACTAAACAAAACACACACAAGCTCAGAGAGATGTTTCTGTAAGGAATAAAACACACGGGTTATAGTGTGACATTATAGTGACGTAATCAACAACAGGTCGGTGTGATGCAGCCGAGCATAGCGGCATGATGATGATGATGACGATGACGATGATGATGATAGTGTAAATGTCTAGTTCTTCACTAAAAGATCAGTGATGAATACGTGCCTGACAGATATAATAATTACATCATCATGTAATATCGTGCAGCAGATGTTTTATGGATCAAAACAACAAGGCTGCTTCAAGTTTCCTACATAAAATATGGAGGGATGTTGATGTGATGTGGAGAAAGTGATTTAATTTGATTTGAGTCGATGTACAATAAATAACAATAGACAAAACAAGCTGGTAATAAAAAGTCGTAATAAAGGATCTAAAATGTGAAGAAACGCCAAGTTCCAAAGCCGTCTTCTAAAATTGTCCTGCTGAGTGAAGTCCCCTGCTTCAATACTCGTGGCAGAGAAACACATCTCGTCTGTGTTTACACCGTAATTACAACGTTCTTTAGGGACGGGCAATTCCAATTACACTGATTACACTTTGTATGGCATCAGAAATGTACAACGTGGTTAAAAAAAATGTGGAACTGCCGCTTCACGTCAGCGTTGAACTCGATCCTCCTGTTGTGAACATAGTGATCTGTAGAACCTCATCTATAATCATCATCATCATCATCATCATCATAACACAAAGGTTTGTGTTGGTGCTGGATTGTGGTTTAAGGCACATCTGGGCTGAAACAGTGCAACAACCGCACCAGTAAATATTATGATTTGAATCTTACAAGCAAAAAAAAAAAAAATAAAGTGTTGCTTCATCATAGATGAGAAGATAAGCCGTTTCTGACGGTCAGTAATGAGGTGCAGATGGATGAGAGACGTCTTTAAGGTGCTGCTCAGCTGTTCGGCGAGGACGAAAGGATGAGGAGGATGATATTATTTTTATTCTTATTTTTTTATACTGTTATAAATAGATACTTACTGCCAAGAACAGCATACAATACATGGAGAAGGAGGAGTGACCGGAGTAGAAGGACAACCTGCAACACACGCAGAAAAACAGACGGGCTCAAATATTTTTCCCAACTCTTGATTCCTATTGCCAAAAAATACTAATAAATAAATACTGTGCTTTAAAAATATGCAGTTAAAGGAAAAATAAAATATAAATCTGCCCATATGTCACTAAAAAATAACATAACAAATATTTAAATAACAGCGATAATCAATAATGTGTTATTTATTATTGGTATCTTACTGATATGGACATTTAATTTTTGATTTGATGTTAGACGTATTTATATTTATGTAATCTTATACTTTTAGAACCATTTATTTATTTGTTGCAATTCAATTACATTTTATTGGTTTTCTACTGATACTGATATTTAATTATTTATATCATATTAGTCATATTTATATTTATTTCATCTAATAATTTAACAAACATTTATTTATTTATTTATTTATTTATTTATTTATTTAAATCAAATTTTGAATTTCTCAATTTCAATCAATTTCGCTTAAATGTACAAACAAATAAAAACCTCACAAGTCAGATGGAAAAGCCATAAAACAACCAGACAATAAAAATCCAAGAAAAATGCATCATGACACAAAGTCTGCCATTCATTTGTGTTGGTATTAAGTGCTAAGTGTGTGTAAGTGTGTGTAAGTGTGTGTAAGTGTGTGTAAGTGTGTGGGTGAACGGTGTGTCAGCGCTTTGATGAGCTGAAACAGGTGAGTTAAAGCTGAATAAACACTAAGACACATTAGGAGCTTTTAATGACACTGGGGTTTACGCAGACCTTTTGTTTGCCCAAACTGAATGGGTTTAAATGTGTGTGTGTGTGTGTGTGTGTGTGTGTGTGTGATATAGAGTTAAAATAGAGATGTAAGAAGCTGGAGCGACACCCTTTTCCGGGTGAGAAGGGCAGGCCGAGAGTGACGAGTGTGGGGGAAGTGTGTATTGACGGGATCAGCTAAATAAGGGTGGGGCGAGTATCCTGAGGGCTTTTGGGTCTTCCTGTTTATATAATAGCCAGAGGCTCTCTGCACCCAAATCTGTTTTGACTACACCGGGACGTTAGTGCTGAAACAAATACACGCTCGTTAAACCGAACAGCTTCACATAGTATAAATATACTCTACACTGTGTTACCACAGAATAATAACCCTTACTAACTACAGAGTAAGAGTGTGATGATGTACAGTATCTCTGATGAAACACTGCGACAGTTTAAGTCCAAGTCCACTTAGAACAAGTCTCTCAAGAAACTTGTACGAAGATTTTCGGTCATGTATTTAAAATAGTTCTTTAACGTTAGATTAAATACTCCAAGAAAATAAGGTTCGAATCTGTACTGCTCCTGGTCCTGGGGTTAGTACCGTCAGGAATACTGAAAGTTTCTGCTCAAAATTAGTTGAACGTTTGCTGAAAGTTACATCTACGGTATTTAAAAATACACTCTTTTATATTTAAATCATTTTTAAGCTATGCTACAGCCACAAATCCAGACACATACTAAAGCTACTGCATCGTTCCGACTTTACTGCTCGTTATATCGTTAAACATACTGCATCATGTACACAAATTTAGTGATAGGAAGATCTTTAAACGTAGCTTTTCTCTTTTTTTAATGGACGGATGGATGGATAGATGGGACGGATAAGACAGGAGGTTGGGATGAATAGATGTGTGGGATGGGTGGGTGAGATGGATGAATAGTTTGGATGGGATGGATAGACAGGTGTGTGGAATGGATCAGGTGGTATAGATGGATGGATGGATGGATGGATGGATGTGTGGGTGGTTAAGATATAAGGGAACGAAGTGTGGGATGGATAGATGGGAGGGTGGATGTTTAAGATGGATGGATGAGTGGGTGGGTGATGGCTGTTATGTTTGGATGTGGGGGTATATGGGGTATCAGGGATGATTAGGAGGATGAGTGTGATGGATGGGATCGAAATCATTGACATTCTGGGTTGGTCTTTCATTCATTCATTCATCTTCTACCGCTTTTTCCAGACAATTTTCCAGAGATGCCAATCAACCTACCATGCATGTCTTTGGACCGGGGGAGGAAACCGGAGTACCCGGAGGAAATCCCTGAGGCACGGGGAGAACAACCCCGACCCTGGAGGTGTGAGGCGAACGTGCTAACCACAAAGCCACCGTGCCCCCCTGGGTTGGTCTTCTATATTGTAAATGTTTCAAATATTTACAAAGATGTTCTCTTGGTCTTCACTAAACGGGGATAACCTAGAAGCTGATTAAATTATACACTGATTCTATTGTACATTAACTGCACGAAGCCTGGACCTCTTCGAACACTAGCAGCATTAAAATTATAAAGTGACTTCTCTTTATCTAGCTAAAAGCAGTCTGCCTGGAACGCTGCCAAGTAAGAGCTCAAATGGATGAAATGAACCGCCGGGTTCTTCTGGATGGATCAAATTACAGGTCACAAGGCTGGAGACAAAGAAGCAAAGAACAATTATGTATGGCTGAGAGACCGAGACAAAGTAGATGCTCTGCAGATCTAATGCCTGACTCGGTTGATTATTATTATTATTATTATTACGATTACTATAACTGCTCTCAGACCTTTCAGCCATAACAGGGTTCCCACTCTTGTTCTTCTCTCCAAAAGTCTTAAAAAAAAACGGACACTTTATGGCTATTACTTAACTATACTTTTAAAGACAATTTGTCATGTGAATAAAATTTCAACATATATAAAATAAAAAGGGGGGGCACAGTGGCTTAGTGTCGAGTTTGCATGATCTCCCCGTTCCTCGGGGGTTTCCTCCGGGTACTCCGGTTTCCTCCCCCGGTCCAAAGACATGCATGGTAGGTTGATTGGCATCTCTGGAAAATTGTCCGTAGTGTGTGATTGCGTGAGTGAATGAGAGTGTGTGTGTGTGCCCTGTGATGGGTTGGCACTCTGTCCAGGGTGTATCCTGCCTTGATGCCCGATGACGCCTGAGATAGGCACAGGCTCCCCGTGACCCGAGGTAGTTCGGATAAGCGGTAGAAGATGAATGAATGAATGAATAAAATAAAAAGACCGCACATATTAATACCCTTTCCTTTCTCAGGCCAATCCCGTCATACATGCTTTAGTTTGCTGTGCATTCCCCTTGCACATGATATTCAGATTAACAAGGTTAATATAACCTGGTTACCCGTCACCATTTTCTGAAAACATTCGAGCACTTAAACCATTCCTAGCAGCTGAAACCGCCAACACAAGACAGCGTCATGCATCACAAGCCGTCAAAACTCAGCGTCCCTGAACAGAGCGCTTTCTGTTACTAACGTTAATTGTTTCGACCGGTTGTAAACTGTTCTTTAAATGATCAAGAACATTTAAAAATAAGAATTTTCCAGGACAACAAGTTTTTTTTCCAGGAAAATTTATGTTTTCTCTCATTTTCCATGTGTTTTCCAGGACTGGAACATTTGTCATTGATTTTCCAGGATATCCAGGTTTTCCAGGACGCGTGGGAACCCTGCATAATCTCAGATTTGCATCATTAATTTTTTATCTCTGGAGCCGACATGGGTTCATCAGGGCCAAGGCTGCTTTATTTCCAGGAGATTTTATAACTCAACAGATATGAACTAAACAGATATGTTTGATTAACCGGTCATTAATCTTCCAGACATACTCCTGCTTTGGTGTGAGGCCATTTGCCCATGCTATCACCTAATGAAGGGTGATTCATGATTATTCTTGGCCTCCCGCCTCAGCCCATGCTTTATTTGATCTATATATGGCTCGGTCTCCTAGGAACTATGGTGGATTTTGTCCAGCAGAATCCAGTGCTGTCCAATCAGAAGCAAGAACCACACCTACTGTTAATGAGAAAGTTCTGGACAACTTTCCCCGCTGGCCTTGAGTCTGGCTCAAGAAACCACGCTGAAACCTTGAGTGTCAGATTCTTTGTCTCTGTATGTGTGGGCTCTCGCGGCTCACCACAGGGCTGGAGCACACCGGAGTGTGTGAACCGCAGTCTCACCACAAAAGCTACACGGATCCAAATCCTTTTGGGGAACTGGATTTCACTGAAAGAACTACCGAAACAATGATCAAAGCTTTCCCCCGGTCCTCCAGGAACAATCAGAAACCCCATTCAGGAGCCAAGTGGAACTCTTATGAAGCTTGATCCAATGCCACTGAACCATTCAGAGTCCTGTAACAGTTGGCAGGGGCATCAGGCTTCTAACCTTGGAGCCGACCATCGGAGATATCAGAGCGTGCTTAAATAAAAGACTGGCATGGTTCAAATACAGATCTTCCATGCTTACTTGGTTGGAAAAAGCCTCCCAGACAGACAGAACCACATGAAAGTAGCTCTAGTAGAGTGGAAGGGCATAAATGTTTTACATGCTCTTAATTTCCACTTCAAAGCCCCTCGTGAAGTAGACCAGAGTGCTGATGGTGCACCATTTGACTTTAAGGGTATAAGAGATCCAAGAAATTCCCAGGGTGCATTTTAACGAGCTGGAATTTCTTGATTAGCTTGACCATTTGTCCAATGGGATCCTTTCCTGTATTTGGGTTGACTTCTGGCTGCCCCCTTAAACCTCTAAAGTCACGGTTTAAACAGGTGATTTATAATTTCTTGCTCATAGCTTACAGATAGGAACCAGGAAATTCTGACAGAACCAGATTAAGCTGTTCCCTTTTCCGCCCAATGTTTTTTTCCACTGATTTTTTTTTTCCAGCTACAAATAAAAAATAATGAATATGTTATTAAAAAATTGCTGGCTTTAAACTGACTTCAGATGGTTCTCGTCAGTACCTGAGGTTCTAACTATGAAGCTAAGGTAATAGTTAAGGTTTTTGATAGTTCGAGGAGATTCTGAAGTGGTCAAGGCATTGGTTAAGACCAAGTTTGTTCTAGATAAAGCTGAATTTAGATAAATTTATACAGTGCTCTTCGATCAGTGTCTATACAGTAGGATCACTCACCTGGCTTCATTTACCATCTTCGGGTCCCCAGAGCAGGAGAAGTTCTCGATGTAAGCTCCACTCGAGCAGTTGATCGTGTTCCAGTCAGGCTTACACACAGCCAGGAAGTGGGGTCGCAGGCGGCCGATCGAGTACTTGCCGATGTCGGTGAGGGACTGGCTCATTGCGGCACCGAACACGAAAGTGCCGATCGCTTTATAGAGGCAGGAAACATAGCTGCTGCTAAAAGAGGACTTTGATTTGATAAGTTTTAGATACACCGATACGCACTCGCCAATGATCATCTGCAGGGGACGGAAAAAAAAACAGAAGACAGTTTAGTAGCACATTCTTGTCAGAGAATTCACAATAGCTTGACCAGATTCTAATGAGGATGTCCACTCAAATATTTAGAAGGTAAGAAGTGGTAGTTGACAATGCAGCAATTACTGGTAACCCCATGGTCTGTAAGTCAGTTATAATAATAATAATAATAATAATAATAATAATAAAGCTGATTATTATTATTATTTTAATATGACCTGGCTACAGTAGTAAAAGTAGAAGTTCTACATGAACGACTGCATTAGTTTAAATCTTTATGCAGCATCTTCTTGTTCGTCTCTCTGCCAAACGTAAGCATGTAATACATATTATGGTAAAATCTTCTAAATCAGATTATACACTCTACATCAGGTGTGTCTAATCTTATTCGCAAACATCCGGTGACGGGTGTAGGTTTTCATACCCATCA
>NC_083479.1:17965977-17970977 GCF_030014155.1 Tachysurus vachellii
ACAGCCCTGGAGTGTTTGATTCATCATCCTTTCCTTCTTGAAAGAGGATGACGGCAAACCTCAAAGTGACTGATGGCAGACACTGAGGCTTTAAACCCAGAGATCCAGACTTCAGTCCTGAGTGAAAGAGCGACACACTTTAGCGCTTCACCTGCTCGAACTGCACTGTTCATCTTTTAGCCTTTTATCAGATCAGTCAGAAAATCAGATCAGTTAAATCTGAACCTGTCAGGATTAAAATGTTTTATGTGATTACGGTTAAAACTGATTTTGTAATCAAATTTTTTTTTTTGCAGAAATCCACTTTGAACGATTGCGTCACGTGCACTGAGTAACGTCTGTAATAAAACTACTTTATATACCTAATATATTTATCACTGGGAGATTAATAAACCTTTATGTTTTCAGTTTTGTTTGTTTGTTTGTTTGTTTGTTTTGCAATCAAGCTGCAATCGAGCTGTTAAAGATCACAATTTTATCCTAAACTTGAATTCATGTTGAATTTCATTAAGAAATATCGACTTTATGTCACCAAAACATTATACAGTTATACAGTAATCTTTTTTAAACTGTAGAGTCTGTACACTTTAAATGCTCACTACATTAAGTGTAACTTACATATTAATTAAAATATAATAAATAATATAAATAAAATCCCCCCCCCCAAAAAAAAAAAAAAATCCTGATAGTATTTCAGATCATTTAAAAAAGGTAAATTAAATTGCATTGCTATTGTCAGGATTTATTTAGAAATGTTTTTGTACGTTTTCGTCTTTTAGTAATTAACTGCGAATATGACGCATTTTAATTATTTATTTATTTTTCTATTTTTTATTTGCATCCCAATAGATAAATTATAAATTAGAATATTATTAGTAAAGTAGTAATTCTATATACAGTGTAAATTAAAAGTTTTGGTATTTCATTTTATATCCCACTTTTAATGGATAACTAAATATTTTATGTCTGTTATAAATAAAAATAAGTTAAATCTCTAGTAACTTTATTGACAGACTACTCCGTCTCCATTGACGTGATTTTTATCTACCTGCTCTCTACATGCTAGTGAATATTTAACCGTGCTTCTTTTTCAGATTGCACCCTTTTGTGATGTATATTATGGAAATTTGAACAAGGCACTTGAACTCTTGACAGATCGGGATTTTTCCCTTTCAGGACTGGAGCCGAAAAACGCTGAGGCAAGCCAGAAACAGAGAGTGAGGATGAGGCATGAACAAAACCAGGTACACTTACAGTAAGCAGCGTGACAGGTATCATTACTCCTCCTAATAACTCATAGGAAATGGTGTCATCCTTTAGAGGGTACTTGATTGAATCATCGTTACAGAAAAATCCCCGTTTGAACGGTGCGTGTTGCGGTGTGAGTATTGCGAATGGGAGTCCAGCTACCAAAGGAAAAAAAAACAAACAAAGCAATGGGAGAGAAAAACAATAACAGCAGTGGGTTAAAAGAGAAGTGTGGACATGACACAAGGCCAAACCCAATACACACACGCACACACACACACACACACACACACACACACACAAAAACCTACATGCTGTGGATGGAAAGCAGACATGAGACAGTTGTTTAAAGTTTACTACGACATGTGAGATTAGCCAGATGGTTTTTAGCATGAAGAGTGAGCTACATGACATATTAGACATGACATATTAGACATTAGGCTGTAATGTGGTCCAATGTGATGACATCATATATATTACACATAAATAATGAAAAGCAAAAAAAAAATAAATAATCAAGTCGCGGCAGTAGAAAAAAAAAATGAACAAATATCATGATCATGCTGTTAAAATAAAAAACACAACACATAGTTCATTAGTAACCACAATAAGCTACTGTACAAATATAAATTATACAATACAGCTAATTAGTAACTATGATTCTAATCCAAATTTAGAATTGATACAAATATAATGTTCCATATAAGTAGAACTAATGCTCATAAATCAAACTGAAAATCAGTTTGGAAATAAAAAGTGACGATGTGGTAAATAATATAGTGCTGAATATTAGGTTCGCGGCCCATATGACTTTTCCTGAGTTTTCTTTTTTAAGGCTTGCGTACAAGTGAACCGTCGCTGCTTAACAACACTCAGACAAAACACATGGGCAATGTGTTAAACACTGTGATATATCATGTGGTAAAATATTTTGGATTTGTCACTTAAAAAAAAAAAAATCTCCAGAACGTGATTGTTGTTTTGATAATCTCGTCTCGATCTCGCTGTAGCCTACACAAGCCATTTGTTTTGACTCTTTAGTGGCTTTGAGGTCATGATGGGAAACTGCCCCAGTCAAATATAGCATCAGATCTGGAAGGATGTGATAACAAAGCAAATTTAAACCCATTTTGTGGTCTTTTTTTTTTTAAAATTATGACTGAATGGTTGAATCTGGCACACGGGTGTTGAATAAACAACCGCAATTTACAGGTATATAAAAGCTGAATTAGAGGTTTTGACCTTTCCTACTCCTATGTCCCATTTTATGCCCTATAAACACATGAACCAAGAAAAGCATGTGAGTTTCTGGCGCAAAAAAACAGTTCCTTAGTGATTATGGGATTACAGCAAACCAACACACACAGGTTATACGAGAATAACGAAGAGGTTATAGCCTTCTGAAGACATCATGCACTGAAACGTGGCATTCAATCAAACAGAGATGCAAATCTACAGCTCATTTGCCTGAACGATGGGAGCGATTCTGCAGGAGGTTAAATAGTGAGGCGTCAGTGTGTCTAAAAAGGAAATGGGTATTTAAGATCTTCACGTCATCCACGAGCTCCATTCTAATCACTAGCTTAAAAGATGGTTCACTGCTAATTTAGGGACTGAGTGATTCTTTGTTTCAATGAAATCAGGTAGCTTCAGATCATATTTAATCATCTGCTCTTTTCAAAATCCATCCAACAAACCGACCAACCGCATACGAGACGATGAGAGTCAGGAGCTTCTTTGTGTTTTGTTGAAGCTGAATGTTTTCCTACTTCCCAAATAATCGCTCTTTTGTTTATTTATTAAACCTGGCGCTGTATTATTGTCTATAATATACTCTTGTTAATGGTGTCAGCACTATCTGTTCCTCCATCCACCTATCCCTCCATCTATCCATCCATGGACAATGTTTTTAATGAATTATTAATCATTATAGATGCTAAAGAACTTATTATTTATCTGTCTGATCTCTAAGTCTTTGTTTACATCCTCTATCGTTATCTGTAAGTTAACATGATTCATTTATTTTTACATGATGTCTTCCATCTGATGGGTAGATCAAGTTCTTGTTCGGGTTTCTGATCCAAACCCTTTCATATTATTTCTTTCATTCGTGTGAGCTTGTCAACTTCTCAACTTGTACAGCAAGTCTTTCAGCAGTCTGTTGCAGAGTTTTTGCATATGTTTTTACTGCTGCTAAAGATTTTCTAGCTCCTGTATATCCTGTTCACCAAGTTTACCAAGTTTCTGGTCCTCGTGTGAATTGTTTTTCCATCCACATATTTTAACCATGACTATGTATTTACTTGTGTTGAACTATGATGAACCTGATCCAAGCCTTCATAACCTCCCAACTCACTGACGACCATCTTCTCCTTCTTCTTCTTCTTCTTCTTCTTCTTATTATTATTTGTCTCAGGTATGAATTTGGTGCGTAATTGGTATGCGAGTCAAATCGGCTGTTTTGACAAATCGTTTTATCACATGTCCATTTTATTGGGGACCATAAAATACATGTCAGGTCTGTCATGTAACATTTTTAATCCCTTCCAAAAGTGTTGGCTATACATATAGGAGAACATTCGGGATTGAGATCAAGAGATGACAACGAGGCGATAGATCAAGACAGACCTTCAGATTTCATTTCCTGATATTTACAATCAACAACACAGTACCTGGCACCTACTGTTTGATCACACCCATTTTTTCTTGTTGTGTTTTTTGTTGACTAGGTGTATCCTGGATTTGTTGTTAAAATGGATAAACCAACATGAAGACCAGAGAGCTGTATATGGATGAAAAACAAACCATTTGGGGTTTGAGAAAAAGACAGAAAAGCAATCAGAGGCATTGCAGAAACTTTGGGGTTAGTCAACGCAACAATGTGGAACGTCCAGAAAAAGAAAGAAATTGCTGGTTTACTAAAAATCAGACATGGAACATCTCAGCCAAGAGAAGCAACAGCAGATAATGACAGAAACCTCACAAAAAAAAAAAAAAATAAAAAATAAAAGAGGATGCGGTGGGAAGAAAAAAAAATATATATATATATATATATATATATATATATATATATATATATATATATATATATATATATATATATATATATATAGTATGTAGAATAAATAAATAAATATATAAATGCCAGAATTTTTCACTGCTACAGAGAGGAGGTATAGTTTACTTCGGTTACATATAAAACATTGCTTTTATTTCAAGATCCTTCTCCATTTTTAACTCAAATTCATGCTGGTGTCCATTTTTAAACCCAACACAATTAGACCAAATTGCAAATGACTTCTGATTCATTAAATAAAGTCACTTCATAGTGTATAATACAATAATATTGATATAAATTCCCTACATCGTGCATTATATGTCCAGTACACTCAGAAATGAAGCCACGTAAAGAATGATGCTTTCGAAATTAATGGAATGTGATATCGCTTTTAAAGCATCCAGTGAAAGCTGCATTGTCAACTCAGTGTCATGTATTAAATGGGATTTCAAAACACAGTCTGTTCAAAACACAGTCTCTCTCGCACACATTCTGAGATAAACTTGGTGTTCGCATTATGGGTAATCGGAGGTTTTCATTTACGCAGCTGTTTAAACGGCTGCACTGAAGACACACGTATAAACTGACAGAACACATTTGTGCTCACAATCACAACACAATGTCCCTAAAACAGCTGCAGTTAATCAATATTTGGTAAAAGTGGCCAATCACGACACCAAAGACGTTCCAGGAA